>NW_025728233.1:1800000-2100000 GCF_021461385.2 Schistocerca piceifrons | reverse complement strand
TAGAGACGAACTCCGATGCAGAGGCGCTGAGTCAAGCAGGTCGAACTGCGAGCTGTATTACTGCGTGAGCTAAGACCGCAGAGACCAGAGTGGCGCCTGAGTTGCTTTGCTCAATGCTCTGGCTAGAGTCGAGAACGGTGGGGTGAGCGTTGGGCGGACGAGTTCCGAGGGTGGGGGGAGTGGTGAACGGCCACCATTCAACTGCTCTGAGACAAATCGTTCGTTCTCTTGCGAGCAAGTTGTTGCAAGTAGTTCTTATGTTCTCCGCTAGGAGGCTCTCTATCCTGTTGCTCGCATCAACTGCCCAGAGGGCAGGAGGTGCGACTGAAACGATCGCCGATGGAGTGCGATGCTAAGTCAAGGTGCGCCAGACACTGCACGCGGCAGAGGAAGCACAGAGACGGCACGGCATATGTGAAACCCAAAATGCAATGGGGCACTGCACAATGCAGGCAGCCAAGGCAGAAGCAGGGCAGAGGCCGGCACTGGCTGTGTTGTGTGGCGTGCAGTGTGCTCTGACCAGCAGAGGCCCTGCTGATCTGCTCAGACTCTATCTCTCTCTCTCTCTCTCTCTCTCTCTCTCTCTCTCTCTCTCTCTCTCTCTCTCTCTGCCGTGGGAAACGTTTGGAGCTACCGTTCTTTTTTTTCTGAATCACTGATTGTTCACTCCTTTGAAAGATTCAACTCTATGAATCAGTTCAGGAGCGGATCCCCCATCACTAGCTGCCGTATATCGGTGGGTGATTGTTCCTTGGTTGTTATGCAGTTACTTTTTGTCCTCCCCTTTTACTTCACTCTACCGCTGTGGTCATTATTCTATCCTGCTTTTCTTCTTCAGTCGATGAGGAGGTCCCTACAACATGGTAGGTACCCTCTTCCGACAGTACCGGTCTTTTGGTCTTACCACCCATTACACCGAGATATCGCTTCTCCCTTGTTGCAGTCTTGCCCCCAAATATTGGCCGATGATTTATTGTGAGATACGTACTTTTCCTCTAATTAGCGGGTGATGTAAGCGCTATGGGAACTGTGCCTAGTTGTCTTTTCAGTTCAATTTCTTATCGTCAGTTTTAAAACAAACACATATGCAGCCCAGCAGCCAGGTCCAGATGGCAAGTGTTACATGTTAACGTTGAGCAGTCTCAGGCTGGGGCAGACGCCTCACATGCTAAGACAACACATATGCACATCTGCTGCCGTCAAGGTCGCAGTAGTGTTGCGACACTTCTTTCTATCACATACCAGAGCACATGCACTGCGCCCTGTTGCCCCAACAGCCTACATCACACGTTACCTTCGACGCGAAACTCTTGTACTACCATTCATAATAATTGTTCCAACTACTTACAGCGTTATTATTATACATCATTGTGTTTTTACTTTCATGTCAATGTATGTCATTGTGTTTAATTATGTCATTATGCTAGCGCTAGTGATTTATAGTTCATGATTTTCATTTTATCTATTGTTATGTACTGTGCACACATAAAGTGATGCTATTTATGCAAGCATGCATGCTATTCTAGCTTCAGAGCTAATTTTTATTGCTTGAACAGTCGACATTTTCCTAGTACAGCAGATCGCTAATAACGCCACTGATACTTTTATTCCATGTATCGCAGGAGACCCATGTGCCTGCACTAATTCTTTATTAAGTCAGACGGACGCCCTTAGGGCTGCTGAACCACGGTATCGCAGATAGCTCCAATGCACTGCCCACCCATCAGTTACTAGACAGGTTGAATTAGCACTGTCTGCAGGTTGCTCCATTGCCCTGCAAATTATGTAATCATCAACTCAAGTCTGCAGATTGCACTAATGCACTGCTGAACTTATTAGTCGAGTCACTCGCAGGTAGCTCATTCGCACCGTGAACTTGTACTTACACGTCACCGAATCCTAGACTCCTCGGTTGACCAGAAAACAATTCATACATCAATTACTGTTAGACAATTTTCACTCACACTACGCCTTTGGCACTCAACCACAAATGAACTGAGCCCCAGACGCTCTTCTATTACATTTTATACAACGCCACTGTTGTTATATACACACACTCTGTCGGATTCTACTGACGCAGTCCCTTATGCACTTCGTCAATCGACTAAAAAACATCCCCTGACGGATTTCGGATCCGAATCAGAAGTTTATGTTCGGGAAATATTCCCTTGATTTTATTTCTTGTCAATTATTATTACTTCAATGTCATGTTTTGTTATTATCAATTTATAGTTATGATTCATGTTTAGTACACCTTATGGTTATGGGTTATTTTTTTTGTCATAGTCTGTATTTCCTTCTCGACTGGAAGTATCTCTGTTAGCACCTATTGGCCATCAGTTCGTATCCGCCATCAGCTACCGTTAGTCACACATTTACACAACACTTCATATGCACAATAAAACACTTACAACACACTCACACTGGTCATATTCACACTACCTTGGTGTAACTTGTTCATGTTACCAGACCTCTATTGTCATATACTAAGTACATGAACAAGGCTTTTATCGTTTATGCCCTCCGTTCTTCCAAAGGGGAAAGGAAACTAGTGCGTACGTATGTTATGTTCAGTAGCAGTTTCTTTTACACCACTTTAACCTGAGCCCCTATGCAAGGGTTAACCCCTCTGATAAAGACATCAATTGATGCTACTCTGCTTCCTCTAAGATCACTTCATTCCGCGTAGTATCCATGCCAAGGTGATATGTCTTGCACGATATTTTGTGAGAGAGATACACTGCATTCAGTAGCAGTTTCTTTTAATCAACAACTGTAGAGGGACAACCTGTGTGTGGCCCCACTTTACATTGTTGCCAAATTTATTCAAGATGGCGGCGATGACGTCATCCGAGATGGTGGCATGTAGACTTGGCAACAGCGCATGACGTCATCCAACATTGCGACTTCTGACGGGAAAATAGGTCAATTGTGCTACGTCCACTAACCTAACCTCCAGAAAAAATGGCAGGGAATTTTAATTTTGGCGGTAAAATAGACCGAAAGAATGCTATGTCCACTAACCTAAGCCTCCAGAAGAAAAAATGGCAGGAAGCTTGAATTCCAACAGGATAATGCATACAAAACTGTACTTGTCTTATCATTCATTATCATTCATTTTCATTCATCTTCATTTATTATCATTTATTATCATTATTGGCCTACCTCCACTAGAAAATGCCATCCAAATTCTAATTCCAAAACGATAATGGCTGCAAAACCACACTTTCCTTTATTATTATTCATTATCATTCATCATTATTATTATTTACTATCATTTATTAGTTATTATTTATTATTATTTATTATTATTGGCCTACCTCCACTAACGTAGATAATCCCTCCATGTTCAAATTCACACGCCATAATCTCTGGAAAAGCGTACTTCTATTTATTATTACCATTTACTATTATTTAATAGCATTTATTATCATTTACCATTATTTATCATTATTTATTCAAGATGATCGATTTTTGTGGCAAGAAAGCCAATTCCCTTACATCCATAACAAAAAATCTGTCACAAATTCAAATTCAAACACGATAATCTGTCACACCAACGAAAAAAAAGAAACCAATTCGGCCATATGCACTAACCTAAGTCCACCTCATCCTACGAAGTTTGAATTTTTCGCTGTCACTTATTCTTTCACTCCCATGCTATGAAAATCGCGTCAAATAATAATAATAATAATAATAATAATAATAAAGTGCACTTTTACCAACGTAAGTCACCTCCTGTGAATTCGTGGGAAAAGGACTGAAGTCTTTATTTCAAACAGTACCATCATCACTTGTTCTCCAACATCGCACCTTCGAGATCGCAGCAGCATCCACCGTGCTCGCTATGAGGTGTGGAGTCCAACTGTGTGTTAGTTCGTATCTCAGCCACCTGAGGACGTCGCAGTGGCGTCATTTAAGACGGCGGGAAGAAAGCCAATTGGGCCACGTCCACCAAGTTTGAATTTTCTCGGTTACTTATGCTTCCGCTGCTAAATTATTAAAATCTCGTCACTTGTACTACGCTAAGTCACAAGGTGGGAAAATGACTCTTTATTTCAGGCATTACGGTCATGCAGGTGTGCCCCAACTGACTTCTCGATGCTCACACAGCGAACTCCAGAGCGCAGCTGACGTACGCACGGCCAGCTGAGCTCGCTCCATCGGCTGCTCCCTGGCCGGCTGACGTCAAGCGACCAGCGGTGCCCGCACAGTCCCCGGCCAGCACACCAGGTAGGTGGCGAGCGGCATCTCAGAGTCCAGCCACAAACGGTCAGCAGCGCTCGCCTCAGAGTCCGGCCACGTAGACATCTTTTCGCGCCCGCGAGCACTTAACGCTGGACAGGATGAAACCTGTCGCCCATGTGCTGAACAAAGGACACGTTCCACCCCAAATTTATTTTTCTTAACAGGTTAGAACCTGCTGATACCTACCTCACACAACCGCCTGGGATGTTTGGAAAGTTCTGTCATGTGACACACTAAAAGCTATATCGGTCCTAAAGTTAGCAAATTCCCAGCACCGATGGACAGGAACTGACACGCTTGCTTTGTCCAAACCACCCTCACGCCACATACGACCCCACCAGTACGTGTGATGGAGCACAAATGACGCTCTCATCCCCATAAACTCTGCAATTCAAGACCGATAGAGACGAACCGACACTTTCAAACTGGTATGTTTTTCTACCGAGTTGGAAACTTCCTTGACCTCACAACACGCGCTCGACCACGTGACTCTGTCAGACAAAGAATTCTCTCACTAAGTTAACTGATCACCTGATTCTCATTATTCAGCCCACATGCTTCGATTATCTAATCCAAGATCTTCGCTAAAACACCTGTCCGTACACATGAGCCATCGCGCGCACCTAGCTTAGTACCTCTGCAAGTGAATGTAACAAAGTTCGCATGACTACTTCATTAATCTGATCAATTAATTAACCTCTCAGATGTGGTAAACTGCCACGTCCACCTAGACTTCGAATCAATTTTCGCCACTGCCACGCCCACGTGGACTTGAAATGAAATAGTTAAAGTCCCTACCGACCACTATGTCCTTTTACCGACCCATGTTCGTTGGCTAACATGCACTAATGCTTCCTTCCGTTTACTAAATATAATGAATCCTACTCTGCTTTTGTAAATGATGAAAGTCTATGTGAATGCAGCTTGCCGCTAACTTGGTGTAATGTTTTGTCTGTACAGAAGTGTATCTGTCGCCTTTATCGCTCTTTCCCTCTCACACATAAATCGGTACAATAAAGTCAGGGCTTCGTATTTTCTAGTTAGGCTGATCCGTGAAAAGACAGAGAAACAATTATGCTAATGGAGGATTCTCTCTCTCTCTCTCTCTCTCTCTCTCTCTCTCTCTCTCTCTCTGTCCTTTATCTGTGTACAGTTTAAATATATTATTTACGTGAAATCAGCCTAGTAGAATCTCTGGTGGAGCCCTTCGTCTTAATATTCAGCGGCTGGCTTGCTAGAAAAGATCTTTACATTTGTTATTATTATTAAGCGCTGCATTCAGTTGGGAAAATCGATCGTTTGAACAATTCGTTCAGTTTACGACAGATCTAAAATTTCAGATGTGGACGAAGCCTTTTTGGACGATTTCAAAAAAACTCAGAGATTGCTGGCTCTCTTCGTCACAGCTGAAACTTCCCAATTAATTACAGGGCCCAGACAATCATCAATGGTTCAGACAGAGAACTCATTCGTCATTCACTCTAGAATAAAATGGTCACAAACCTTATTTCTGAGGAAAATTGTATATTGAATGCATTTCCGTACATGTTCCGTTTTCTGTTGGTTCCAAGTCTCATGTAATTTTCTTTTACAGGTTTTTCTTTCTCTTCATCTATCACGCTAGCGGCACAAACTTTCCTAGCTCGCTTTAGCGCGAAGAAGAGTAAATAAATCTCCTTTAGCAATCCGACAATCTTCCAACCGATACTTCGGAAGCTGTTCCTCTCTCTCCCTATAATAACCATGGAGCATACATTTCTGTACCTCTGTTGTTCCAAAGAATAAACGTACTAGAAAAATACCTTGGCGTCGACGAGCTGTCGGCGCATATATTACTAGAAAATCTGATCAGATACTTTTCAAACGTAAATACATGTGGATGATTTGGTTGACCATTATTAATTGCCCGCATCTCGTGGTCGTGCGGTAGCGTTCTCGCTTCCCACGCCCGGGTTCCCGGGTTCGATTCCCGGCGGGGTCAGGGATTTTCTCTGCCTCGTGATGGCTGGGTGTTGTGTGCTGTCCTTAGGTTAGTTAGGTTTAAGTAGTTCTAAGTTCTAGGGGACTGATGACCATAGATGTTAAGTCCCATAGTGCTCAGAGCCATTTTAGCCATTATTAATTATTGCGTGGTAGAGGGTAATTTTCCGTGGGGAGATTACAATGCTCCTCGCAGCGAGCGAAGTTTGTGAGCTCAATTTTGATTCACCGAACACACTTCGCGAGCTATCTATTAGCGTGGATAACCCGGAAGTGATGATTGTCAGTCCTCCGACTGAAAAAGAATATTATATTTGAGACAGACGAAGAAAAGAAATGTTGAAGACAGAAGAAATGAAGAGACCGGTACCGCGGCTGTATTGCTTTTACGTGCATCTAGGTGTTATATTTGCTGTGCACAACCAAGGAAGATGATCTTTCATGAACTGATGTCAGCGTCTACCCATTCGGGAACTTTCTTAAGCAGGGAAACCTTGGAAAACCTCTTAAACCTAGACCCCCAGCCTACGGTACATAGAAGATAGGAAAGCCTATAGAAGAAAAAAAATATAATTTTGAAATAGATCTCTAAAGGATAGACAGGGATCAATTTGTATCACGATTTGGAGAAGAGTGGTTTGTGCCTCTAGCAAAAAAAACGTTTTACAATAAATAACGTGAATTCTCGTTTTACAATCTTGCTCCTGGTACAATATCTTGCGGTGCTAAACTCCCCCGGGTCTTGCATGTCCCCGACGTCCACATTTGTAGTCGGTCTTCTACGCGGCCCACAATGGGAAGAGTAGAAGGAACAGAGATACTCGAATTCATATGCAACATTCATTCCAAAAGAATTAGCAATGACCAAAAGGAAAACTCTTCCTGTAAGAGGACTGATTAGGTTGCACCGTCCAAGATTCTGCTTTTTGAAAGCAAAATCCTTATGGCTTCATGGATCCTTTTTGTTACGACGTACTTCAAGGAATTCAACCCATTAACTAATGATGTTGCCAAAAGCATCATCCGATTTACTCCCTTTTGAATACTCCTTTTGACTTTGCCTCCCCACTTGTGCTTATAAGTCCAAAAGTTCTAACACATTTTCTGTCACTGATTTGTTCTTCATAATTTAAAGGATTCATGTAACTTACTATAGATTTTGGATTCAAATCATCGAATAATGGAAAGTGTAGTTCATTTTATACCAAGACATCATCCATATTTCCTTGATAAGTCATATAATTTAGCTATACTCAAAATTTTTTATTCTAGATACATATATTTCTTCGCTTGAGTGCTGAAATGTAAAAGTTATTAGCATTGAGGAATGCGGATTCGCTTCTTTCAATTACTCTCTGATTCATACGGTGTTCATCCATGCTCATATATGGAAATGGATTTTTCACACAAAATTCCCAAACGAACACGAACCATTAAATTACTACTGAATCTATGAATATTACTTTCTTTAATCATTCATTAATAAATTAAAAACTCTTAACTTCTAATTATAACACCTATTCCTTTTAGAGTTCAATATGAATCAGTTTATCCTCGCGTTTGGTGCGAGTCCCTTACAAAGCATATCTGTATCGTCTATATCGATTTTAATTCTCGCGCCGACGTCAACTGTTTTGCGCGCGAAATTATCTTTGCGGCGTTAACCGTCACTCACGATTCACTACCACAACACATCCCTTCACACGTTTACACATGTAAGCGTTCACATGAGACTATATATGAATATTCACTCGGAACCTCTTTTGATTATTCCGCGTCATTTGCGGGAAACATTTCATTCTTCTTGAAGGTCAGTTAGATCCTTAATCATTCTTGATGACATTAGCAATGCTAAAGTTCTATGTTCACCCAAACCACAGGTGAAGCCTATCTCCACTACCTTCTTTACAACACTCGATAATAATAGTTAGTCACTATTTCTATACTCTATGTCACTGATTAACTATTTGAATTTAAAGGTTTCTATCACTACACACACCGTTTATTGTTATGTTTTTTACGAGCGTTCATTTCTGTCACTCGGAACACCATTCCTCCCTCTCTTCTAATCTTCATTGTACTTTTTTAAGTCGTTATGAGAAAATAACCCTTTTATTTTGTTCGATCCCGGGTATGCTAACAGATAAGCCCCCGGATTCGAAATTTGTAGGATAATGTATGGTCCAGTATATAGTAACTTCTTCCGGCATAAATGAAAGCTGTATATTTCCTTGATAACTCATCCAGCTTGACCTGCAAATACGAACTCCGCAAATCGATGCTCGTCAAATATTGGATATCCTGGAACCGTTGTATCAGTTCGTCTATGTTTTCCGGATGTGTTCTCACTGGAATTATGATTTTATTTATTTCTCTGGCGTCGAGTACCAGTCTCACAGTTCCTTTTGCTTTTGGCACGACCAACAATGGGGAGCAGTATGGGCTTGTAGAGGGTTCGATCAAACCCCATTTCAACATGCGATCTATTTCTTTCTGAACTTGAGCCTTTAACCTCCAGGGAACAGGATAGAAAGTTCTACAATACGTTTCGTGTGGCTTAACGTAGAGATGGCATATGTATCCCTTAATAACTCCTGGCCTTTCGTCAAACACGTTTTCATACACTAATAATAATTCTTTGAGCTGCTTCTTCTGCTCTTCAATAATGCAGTCGGATTCCTTTAACTTCTCATACACTAATTGACCGAAGTCTCCTTTGACTTGGAACTCATTATTTACGTGCTGTTTAGAATTTTGTGCAGTCCTGATTACTTGCACACTGATCCCACTATTATATTTTCTGGTAAGGCTTTCCTTTTTCAACAAGTCCAACTCAATTTCTTGTTTATTTACATTTACCCAAATCTTTCCTGTTTTAAAATCTATTCTGCATCCGTATTGACGTAGGCTGTCGACTCCTATAATGCAGTCTACCACGAAATTTTTTACGACAAGGAATGTGCTTAATATTGCTACACTTCCGACTTCTACACTAAGTAGTGACTGCACTTTTACATTAGCCGATCTAGCCCCAACGGCGCCTATTATTCTGCAATTTTGAACTGGAAAAATTGGTACTCGTCTTATATTTCTGATCTTGTTGAATAGAGCCTCCGAAATAACATTCGTGGTTGCAGCTGTGTCCAAAACCGCCACTATAGGTACAGTCTCCAAAATGACTTGCAGTTCGGCTACTGCCACCTGTTCCTTATCCTCATCTTGGAGTTCTAAGTTCTCGGTCAATTCATCTGCCAGTAATCGTCCATCATTATACGTTAGCATGGGTACACATATCCTGTTGCCCCTCAACCAATTGTTGACCGCTCCTCCGGGGCACGAGTGGGTCCTTACAAGTTTGTTGGATTTTGATTCGCCTGGTGGTTGACATCGTCCGTCACTTCGGTAATTACCGGTTGATTCGTAGATGTCCGTCCCCACTGATGTTGGTTATTTGAATCTATTCCCCCCGGTTGATTCCACTTTCTATTACTGTTATTGTTCCAGGCTTGCGGTCTGAAATTCCTTTCGTTCCCCCATACGGGATTGTATCGTTTCCCATTCCTGTTGTTCCTTGGATAGCCCCTCGCAAGACTATTGCCGGTATTATTATTGAGATTTTGAGGGGTTTCTCCACTACTTATCGATCTCTGTGCGTTCCCTTGCCTACCATTTGGCGGAGGTTCTATCTCCCTATATTGGAATCTGTTGTTACGGGCTTTCTGGTTGCTCTCTTCTATAATGTCTATATGATCTAACGTCGTGAGGAACGACTCCAAGTCTTTATCGTTCCCGTAAATTAATTGATTCCGGATGTTAGTTGGTAATCTTGCCTTAAGTATGATTATTATGTCTGGCAAAGGCATAGGTCTGTCCCAATATCTAGTTTTGTTTATATATTTTTCAAAATACTTCCTAAGGCTTCCTTTTGAAAAAGAGAAAGGCTCTGGGTAGAGCAACTCCTGCCTCAGGCGTTCCTGTACCCCTTCTGACCAGAATTTTGCTAAAAACGCTTTCTCAAAATCGTCATACGTCGAGCAAACAGAAGTCATGTCCGAGGCCCAGATCGCCCCCGAACCTTGTATATACCCAGTCACGAAATTGATTTTCTGCCACTCCGACCAATTTCTGGGTAGCACTCCTCTAAAACTTCGGATAAAAGCAATCGGATGGACCCCCCTTTTGTCAGTGTTAAAAATCTGGAATTGCCGATGCTTTATCATTTTTTCTTCGGCATGGCAAAGGCTTTCGTAATCTCCGTCAGATAAAACTTCACGCGAACAACTAGCTCGTGGCAATTTAATATTCGAGTTACTCACACAAGTCGGTATCGTGTGCGAATGTGCAATAACTGGCTCTACAGACGCTGCCAACTTCTGCTGCTGGCCGGTATTCATTTGTTCTGAGTCTTGTTGTGAAACGCGTATCGACTCTTCTATCGTTTGTTTCCAATGCTCGAAATCAGCACCTAACTGCTGTCGCACTTAAAGTCCTTTCGCAAACAAATTCTCTTCCTGTTTGCCGCATAGACTCTGGAATGCTGCTTTAACATTTTGCTCAACGTTTTCACACATTAGCCTTTTGTTTTCTAATGTGATTTCAGATAATTTACCCGTTAATACATTACTTTGGTGGTCTATAACGTCTTGACGTTCGGTCAGATGTTCAACACTTTCCTTTAGGTTCGTCTGCGTATGTGCCAATTCAGGAAGTTGCGCAATTGCACATGACATGGCATCTTGCTTTTGTACTAATTGCGGAATCATTTCCACCTGTTCCCGTACGGTATCTATCTTAATAGCCACATACTCCTTCATTTCTACACGTACGCGTTGAGTAGATTCCTCACATTGAGCTTTAACCAATTCTATTTGTGCAGTTAATTTTCGTTCCGTCTCTTCGGCCTGATCTTTAAGTTCCTTTGTCTTCGCCTCTATCCACTGCTCTAATTCGGAAAAACTGTCATGTAATTGCTGCTTAATCTCAGCTTTCAGATTTTCCTGCCCCTCAGTAACTGAGGCTAATTTCGCATTCAAATCATTTTGCCCCTCGGTAACTGAGGCTAACTTCGCATTAATGTCGGTTTACATATTATTCATGCTCTCAGTTATCATCTGCATCTGTCTCATGATAATTACTAATGATCTAATCCATGTTGCATACTTGCTGTTACATCTCCAGCCGTGTCTACCGGGCGTTCTATTGCACTATCTGTAGCGATCGGTTCTACAACACTTCTTACTACATCACTATTATCCGTGCTCGCAGCTGAAGGCTGTTGCGTGTTCCTCTGCTCTGCTTGACTCATCTTAAACATTGCCCTAGTTAAAACCATATAAATGTTCTACAGTCAATATGTATATATCTCCCTTCACACACAAGAATACTTCTGTGGCTGCTGTCTCCCGGGCGTTCTATTGCACTATCTGTAGCGATCGGTTCTACAACACTTCTTACTACATCACTATTATCCGTGCTCGCAGCTGAAGGCTGTTGCGTGTTGCTCTGCTCTGCTTGACTCATCTTAAACATTGCCCTAGTTAAAACCATATAAATGTTCTACAGTCAATATGTATATATCTCCCTTCACACACAAGAATACTTCTGTGGCTGCTGTCTACCGGGCGTTCTATTGCACTATCTGTAGCGATGGGTTCTACAACACTTCTTACTACATCACTATTATCCGTGCTCGCAGCTGAAGGCTGTTGCGTGTTGCTCTGCTCTGCTTGACTCATCTTAAACATTGCCCTAGTTAAAACCATATAAATGTTCTACAGTCAATATGTATATATCTCCCTTCACACACAAGAATACTTCTGTGGCTACTTTCTTATAGTACTTATACAGGTAAATGCAACTAGGGCAGGTCAATCGAACCACGTCTGGCATGAGCACAATTAGTAAATGTTCAAATCTACGTCTACTTCCTCAATACTTTCTTATTGTACTTATACAGGTGAATGCAACTAGGGCAGGTCAATCGAACCACGTCTGGCATCAGCACAATTAGTAAATGTTCAAATCTACGTCTACTTCCTCAATACTAGCAAGCTTTAATAAAAGTTTATAGATCTGGCCCTTTTTCTGCGCCTAGCGCGCTGCTTTTATTTGTAGATCCACTTAATTTGCCTGCGAGTATTTCTTCTCTTTTCCAAGTTAAGTTGTCTCTTCGTAGTTCACATGAAACAGAGAACCAAATTATTTTAACAACGTCCAAAAACGTGTCCTGTCACGGATTGGCCATTGTAATGAATTCAACTCTGCTTTTGTAAATGATGAAAGTCTATGTGAATGCAGCTTGCCGCTAACTTGGTGTAATGTTTTGTCTGTACAGAAGTGTATCTGTCGCCTTTATCGCTCTTTCCCTCTCACACATAAATCAGTACAATAAAGTCAGGGCTTCGTGTTTTCTAGTTAGGCTGATCCGTGAAAAGACAGAGAAACAATTATGCTAATGGAGGATTCTCTCTCTCTCTCTCTCTCTCTCTCTGTCCTTTATCTGTGTACAGTTTAAATATATTATTTACGTGAAATCAGCCTAGTAGAATCTCTGGTGGAGCCCTTCGTCTTAATATTCAGCTGCTGGCTTGCTAGAAATGATCTTTACATTTGTTATTATTAAGCGCTGCATTCAGTTGGGAAAATCGATCGTTTGAACAATTCGTTCAGTTGACGACAGATCTAAAATTTCAGATGTGGACGAAGCCTTTTTGGACGATTTCAAAAAAACTCAGAGATTGCTGGCTCTCTTCGTCACAGCTGAAACTTCCCAATTAATTACAGGGCCCAGACAATCATCAATGGTTCAGACAGAGAACTCATTCGTCATTCACTCTAGAATAAAATGGTCACAAACCTTATTTCTGAGGAAAATTGTATATTGAATCCATTTCCGTACATGTTCCGTTTTCTGTTGGTTCCAAGTCTCATGTAATTTTCTTTTACAGGTTTTTCTTTCTCTTCATCTATCACGCTAGTGGCACAAACTTTCCTAGCTCGCTTTAGCGCGAAGAAGAGTAAATAAATCTCCTTTAGCAATCCGACAATCTTCCAACCGATACTTCCGAAGCTGTTCCTCTCTCTCCCTATAATAACCATGGAGCATACATTTCTGTACCTCTGTTGTTCCAAAGAATAAACGTACTAGAAAAATACCTTGGCGTCAACGAGCTGTCGGCGCATATATTACTAGAAAATCTGATCAGATACTTTTCAAACGTAAATACATGTGGATGATTTGGTTGACCATTGTTAATTATTGCGTGGTAGAGGGTAATTTTCCGTGGGGAGATTACATAACGTGTACTAACCTACATTAACTTATATTACATTCTGTCTATACAAATGAACCACGCTTCAATTCTGATTGTCAGTTAGTGTCTCGCTACCAATACAAGAAAATTGTGGCAAACTAGGCCACTGACCTAAGTCACCTGTGATGACTCAAAATCGTCTGTTTTGCGTCTCTCACACACCACGAGCGGGAGACCGCCCATATCACAGTCTGGACTTTTATACTCGCGTCAGACATATTCCTCTGTAAATATTCTAGCTAAACTATGACCGTAATACTGTTGTTCAATCCACACGGTCTAGAACATGGCCAGAGCACACCCCCAGTACCTAAGCCGAGAACATTGCTCGCTCCATCTTTAGCTGACCGCTGAGAGACGGAGATTTTCTGAAATCACATCCCTCGCGCTCTCGTAGCTACTCGCCTCAGCAATTCGATCTAACAAACCCTCTAAGTAGAAAAATAACAACCAACTCGAACTCTCTCATATTCTATATCGTCCCACAAATACTTAACCTACATTTTATTTACACATCGAGTATACCTATCACTCTCATACAAAAATCACTCGCCCTGATGTACCTGGTGTCATGTTGCACAGTCGGCAGACACGCCAACAGCTACTAATTTCAGCGCACAATATCAAACTGATCCTAAATAATGCAGTATACATAACTGTAAACACCATCAGTACTCGTTCTTTTTTTTTTTTTTGTCATCAGTCTACTGCCTGGTTTGATGCGGCCCGCCACAAATTCCTTTCCTGTGCTAACCTCTTCATCTCAGAGTAGCACTTCCAACCTACGTCCTCAATTATTTGCTTGACGTATTCCAATCTCTGTCGTCCTCTACAGTTTTTGCCCTCTACAGCTCACTCTAGTACCATGGAAGTCATTCCCTCATATCTTAGCAGATGTCCTATCATCCTGTACCTTCACCTTATCAGTGTTTTCCACATATTCCTTTCGTCTCAGATTCTGCGTGGAACCTCCTCATTCCTTACCTTATCAGTCCACCTAATTTTCAACATTCGTCTATAGCACCACATCTCAAAAGCTTCGATTCTCTTCTGTTCCGGTTTTCCCACAGTCCATGTTTCACTACCATACAATGATGTACTCCAGACGTACATCCTCAGAAATTTCTTCCTCAAATTAAGGCCGGTATTTGATATTAGTAGACTTCTCTTGGCCAGAAATGCCTTTTTTGCCACAGCGAGTCTGCTTTTGATGTCCTCCTTGCTCCGTCCGTCATTGGTTATTTTACTGCCTAGGTAGCAGAATTCCTTAACTTCATTCACTTCGTGACCATCAATCCTGAAGTTAAGTTTCTCGCCGTTCTCATTTCTGCTACTTCTCATTACCTTCGTCTTTCTCCGATCTCAAACCATACTGTGTACTCATTAGACTGTACATTCCGTTCAGCAGATCATTTAATTCTTCTTCACTTTCACTCAGGATAGCAATATCATCAGCGAATCGTATCATTAATATCCTTTCACCTTGTATTTTAATTCCACTCCTGAACCTTTCTTTTATTTCCATCATTGCTTTCTCGATGTACAGATTGAAGAGTAGGGGCGAAAGGCTACAGCCTCGTCTTACACCCTTCTTAATACGAGCACTTCGTTCTTGATCGTCCACTCTTATTACTACCTCTTGGTTGTTGTACATATTGCGTATGACCTGTCTCTCCCTATAGCTTACCCCTACTTTTTTCAGAATCTCGAACAGCTTGCACCATTTTATATTGTCGAACGCTTTTTCCAGGTAGACAAATCCTATCAAAGTGTCTTGATTTTTCTTTAGCCTTGCTTCCGTTATTAGCCGTAACGTCAGAATTGCCTCTCTCGTCCCTTTACTTTTCCTAAAGCCAAACTGATTATCACCTAACGCATTCTCAATTTCCTTTTCCATTCTTCTGTATATTATTCTTGTAAGCAGCTTCGATGCATGAGCTGTTAAGCTGATTGTGCGATAATTCTCGCACTTGTCAGCTCTTGCCGTCTTCGGAATTGTATGGATGATGCTTTTCCGAAAGTCAGATGGTATGTCGCCCGGCTCATATATTCTACACACCAACGTCAATAGTCGTTTTGTTGCCACTTCCCCCAATGATTTTAGAAATTCTGATGGAATGTTATCTGTCCCTTCTGCCTTATTTGACAATAAGTCCTCCAAAGCTCTTTTAAATTACGATTCTAATACTGGATCCCCTATCTCTTCTAAATCGACTCCTGTTTCTTCTTCTATCACATCAGACAAATCTTCACCCTCATAGAGGCTTTCAATGTATTCTTTCCACCTATCTGCTCTCTCCTCTGCATTTAACAGTGGAATTCCCGTTGCACTCTTAATGTTACCATCGTTGCTTTCAATGTCACCAAAGGTTGTTTTGACTTTCCTGTATGCTGAGTCTGTCCTTCCGACAATCATTTCTTTTTCGATGTCTTCACATTTTTCCTGCAGCCATTTCCTCTTAGCTTCCCTGTACTTCCTATTTATTTCATTCCTCAGCGATTTTCCCGGAACATGTTTGTACTTCCTCCTTTCGTCAATCAACTGAAGTATTTCTTCTGTTACCCATGGTTTCTTCGCAGCTACCTCCTTTGTACCTATGTTTTCCTTCCCAACCTCTGTGATGGCCCTTTTTAGAGATGTCCATTCCTCTTCAACTGTTCTGCCTACTGCGCTATTCCTTATTGCTGTATCTATAGCTTTAGAGAACTTCAAACGTATCTCGTCATTCCTTAGTACTTCCGTATCCCACTTCTTTGCGTATTGATTCTTCCTGACTAATGTCTTGAACTTCAGCCTACTCTTCATCACTACTATATTGTGATCTGAGTCTATATCTGCTCCTGGGTACTCCTTACAATCCAGTATCTGATTTCGGAATTTGTTTGACCATGATGTAATCTAATTGAAATCTTCCCGTATCTCCCGGCCTTTTCCGAGAATACCTCCACCTCTTGTGATTCTTGAACAGGGTATTCGCTATTACTAGCTGAAACTTTTTACAGAACTCAATTAGTCTTTCTCCTCTTTCATTCCTTGTCCCAAGCCCATATTCTCCTGTAACCTTTTCTTCTACTCCTTCCCCTACAACTGCATTCCAGTCGCCCATGACTATTAGATTTTCGTCCCCCTTTACATACTGCATTACCCTTTCAATATCCTCATACACATCCTCTATCTGTTCATCTTCAGCTTGCGACATCGGCATGTATACCTGAACTATCGTTGTCGGTGTTGGTCTGCTGTCGATCCTGATTAGAACAACCCAGTCACTGAACTGTTCACAGTAACACACCCTCTGCCCTACCTTCCTATTCATAACGAATCCTACACCTGTTATACCATTTTCTGCTGCTGTTGATATTGCCCGATACTCATCTGACCAGAAATCCTTGTCTTCCTTCCACTTCACTTCACTGACCCCTACTATATCTAGATTGAGCCTTTGCATTTCCCATTTCAGATTTTCTAGTTCCCCTACCACGTTCAAGCTTCTGACATTCCACGCCCCGACTCGTAGAACGTTATCCTTTCGTTGATTATTCTATCTTCTTCTCATGGTAACCTCCCCCTTGGCAGGCCCCTCCCGTAGATCCGAATGGGGTACTATTCCGGAATCTTTTGCCAATGGAGAGATCATCATGACACTTCTTCATTTACAGGCCACATGTCCTGTGGATACACGTTACGTGTCTTTAATGCAGTGGTTTCCATTGCCTTCTGCATTCTCATGTCGTTGATCATTGCTGATTCTTCCGCCTTTAGGGGCAATTTCCCACCCCTAGGACAAGAGTGCCCTGAACCTCTATCCGCTCCTCCGCCCTCTTTGGCAAGGCCGTTGGCAGAATGAGGCTGACTTCCTATGCCGGAAGTCTTCGGCCGCCAATGCTGATTATTTATCAAAATATAGGCAGTGGCGGGGATCGAACCCGGGACCGAAGACGTATTGATTAAGAATCAAAGACGCTACCCCTAGACCACAGGTGCCCTCGTAATCTTTCCAAATTCGCTCAAAGGCCTCTGTTCGACGACTCAAACATGACTTGATGACAGCCGTATTCACACCTAACAACTGAGAAATTCATATCACCTACACACCGAACATGACTATCCAAGCCAGGCCACGCGAGTCGTCTGTCACCGTCCTAACTCAGTGCAGTTCAACACACATGTTACGGCCGCATTCCATTGCTTGCCGGTCTATATGCTACACATCTCCACCTTCACGTCTGTCATCAGAATAGCCGAGAGTGAGTTCACACACACACACACACACACACACACACACACACACACACACACACACACACACGCCAGCGCTTCCCTCCCCTCACAGTCTAAAACGATCATCTTAAAATAAAAAAAAAGAGCCCAGTCAACCTCTCCGAAATTGTATAGTGCCCCCAAAAATAGTTAACGCTCGCTTTCGTGTTTTCTCAGCTTATTTGTAAATTCAAATTCTTACCCTAACAGAACTTGTTCACCAAAATAATACTGAATGCGCTCCTCAACTACCTATCCAGCTCTCAACATATGCAAATGTTTACCCTCCTATATCCCAGCACAACCGATTAATCATTCTTATTCCTTCTTATCGAATTTACAGGCCTAAGGACCCGCTATCGAAGTACCATCCTGCTTTTCTTTCTGAGGCTTCCCGT
Organism: Schistocerca piceifrons; assembly: GCF_021461385.2. Classification (NCBI taxonomy): domain Eukaryota; kingdom Metazoa; phylum Arthropoda; class Insecta; order Orthoptera; family Acrididae; genus Schistocerca; species Schistocerca piceifrons. The sequence goes on along the minus strand of NW_025728233.1, from coordinate 2,081,800 downwards.
GCTTACTTTTACAGAGATCGCTAAATTGCCTCCACAGCCCCCTCAACACACACACACACACACACACACACACACACACACATTGCGGTCTCCTCTCTACTCATCCCATAACATAAGCAATAGTAACTTTACAATCCATTATATACAACCGCTACACAATGTAAACCACATTAACTTCACAATACAGTATATACACATTTGACACAAAACAGTGCACTTATCCAGTATATCTCTACAGCATGCGAAAAAAAATATCCTATTCCTACAGCGTCTGTATACAGCAATGCTCTCCAATCCTAGGAAAGCACAGTCAACCTGCTCTTTCTCTCAACAGACCCGACACTCAGAGCTAATCTTCCCTCTTACATCAGCGGACCTAAGTCACACTCAGAACTCTTTCTACAAATTCGTTATCGTCCCCCCTCAGCACAAACACCTTACTGTCTCTCCTTCCTTATCTGTTCGCTTTTCTACAAACATCCTCAGACTCATAGACTGCAAGAACACATGTACTTCCTCCATAATATTACACCATTGTAGCTGTACTTCTCAATATCATGCACTAGGCTACACCCTACCGATCACTAGTTCATCATAATTCCCAAGATATAGACTTCAAATTAATTCTCTACAAACGCCGAACTTTATCTATGTGCAGCATGCTGTAAACCACTGTCAAACTAGAAACAAACACACGCCAAATGATATTTCCACTCTCGAATACCGGTCTCAGTCATGTAACATATTCGAGATCTTGGCTATAATTTACACGTCAACTAAGGTCTGTCCCAGGTCTAGAGAACAGACAAGGGTGTATCCAACACAAAACAATCGATCTTCACTCAGCTAAATAAAGGAAGTAAATGTGCGGAAGTAGTCAACCGAACAATCTACATCCCATCTAATAACACTCCAACCCAAATCATCTTCTCAAATTCTGATTTGATCACCAAAGCCGCCCAACACATACTATTACTTTGGTATTCGGTCGTCTAGAGGACATCAAAGTTAACTCTTACAGATCCATCCACTCAAACAGGTCTCTGCATTCGGACAGCTGCTCCAGTTATTTATTATCATTTATGATCATTTATTATTATTATTTATTATGATTTATTATTTATTATTATTTATATCATCCGCGTGTGTTCGCCACGAGGTCCGGAGACCAGCTGGATTAGTACACATCGCCACCAGCAGCGGGCCTCATTCAAGATGTCCGATTTTGGTAGGGAGTTTGAATTTTGGCGGAAGATCATACAATTGGCTTTAGTCACATCCTACACATCGTTCAGCTGATCCCATTTCCAGATCTTTGCGCATCTGATATATGCAATTTAAGTAGGAGAAAGACATATCCATTACCTTCTGCAGCCTGTCTACAAACAGAATGACCTCAATTACTGCAACAGGACCTTGTCTTGACCATTCGCCTGAAATGCGAGCGCCGGCGGCGGCATGTCAAAGCCACATATCAGTCCATCTAAACAGCTGTCTACTCAGCCCCAGGACGAGTATCCCGAAGTGGGCTCTCTCTCTATACCTGCTCTCCAGCTATTGTCTAACGACATACACTGCACAATTGTATTTCTGAATAGCGCAGATCTCTATCCACCGCTGCATCTCCAACAGTGTCTCCCCCAACCAGCGAACCCGTCGTCATTCACTCTACACTGACAATTTCCACTCACAAATCTTAAATACTCTCATATTCACTCCTGTCGAAACTCACATAATAATAAAAAAGCATTCTCCGTTTCTAAGCATAGATGAGTATGCATTTAGAACAAATAGACAAACATAACTCCAAGCAACTTCAAAAGAAAAAAAGACCTCAATTTAGATTATCCGACATTTATTTACATGTCCTAATGATACAGTCGTAGATGAGTCGTGTCATCCACTCGCTCACTCCTTCAACACACGCTTTCACAGAACTTGTTCTACTTATATGCCACCCACCCTGTTATAATAATTTTGTACAAGCATTTACGCCCCCACATTGAACCCAACTCAATAGAACATAATTCCTTTTTTCACAGATAGTCATATTCGGTGAACAATAAAATGTACCAAATTACGCATACACGTAGTCAAATAAGCAAATACTTTTACTGACATAAACACCCGTCACACTGAGGATACGGCATTTAATACTATATTCTTAAACACAAACCAATGATAACAATATTCCGACGCCCACCTTGTCCTCGTAATAAAGCACACTGGCCAATCATATGACAGCATGTTTTCCTAATTTCAATGTCATAGCTAAACCATACCTCCTCTACTTTGCAAGTATCATTGCGGACATTGATAGAAGACTGCCCAGTACGTCCATTCACACTTAATTCTCGAACACATAAAAACGATCAAAGTATACCAGACAATGATGTACATATTTCTAAGACCTCGTGCATAGTACTCGACCAATCTCTCTGCCTTTGGCGGTCACAGAGCTATCTCGCCCTCTTACATTAAAAGACCATCCTCTCCTCGGCATTGACCAGGCTACCCCGGAACATCGCTACCCAATTAATACTCAACCGTACACATGAATATAGCTATACTTCACCTCTCTTGACTAAATTGCTGACTTTCACCAGAGTTTGGTGGTTGCGGCTCGGGGGTTGTGACGGATTGCGATCCTGGACGGACGTCTGTGTCTGCTTTCACAGGCGGCGAGCGCATCGACTGCGCCAACTCACGCTTGCGGAATCAGAGCAGGGCCTGTCCGCCGTCTGAAATCAAATGGATGCGTGACTTCACGGTCCTGTGGACGTAGTGCAATGGGGGGTACCCGCACACGTCTACTGAGTTACTTTGCGAGTGGATCTGCGGGCTCTGCTATGCGTCATTTGGATAGTTTACGAGTACTGAGCGTACCTACACACCAGTGTGAGCCCCCAGGAGGTCCACAACTCTTTTGTGGATACGTGCGTAGCGAGCAAGGGACCCCGAGCTAATGTGGCCCTCCTTCCTTTTCGGGCTGCATACCTTCCTTTCCTGCATCCTTCCCCATCCCCCAACTTCGCCCCTCCCCCCCCCTCACCACCGCCTCCTTCCTTCCCTTTCTCCCCCTCTAGGAGTATGTTTTGTGCCTATGTCCGGAGACGGACGCTCGAAAATGTAACACATTCGTCACTATCTCTGGTTGCTAGTCTTCGTCCTTCCTTTGTCCTTCTCCTTTCCTTACCTCTTCTCTTTACCCTTTTCTCTGCTGCAGTGTTTGAGACCTCTCTTCTTTCCTTTCCCTTATTTTGTTTTTCCCTTTCTCTTTTTTCCTCCCGGTGCATGACTGAATGACACACACATTTCCATGCATAGCCAGTGACGGGGTAACGCATAATTCCTCGCCCCGGGTAGACAGGTAGGATACGTACGTACCCCCTGGTAATGGCCAGGCCCAGGGAGGGGTGATTAACCAAGCTGTTACCTTCCGAAAGTGCCGATTGGTCCCTCCGTCCGTTTGTCGGGAGGTGTGACATGAGGTGTGAACAATCACCTAAAGCGGGAGAGCCCTCAGACAGGGCCCCCACAAGGAAGGAGCACGCCATCAGAGACGCCGGTAATCATGGGGGATACTTTTGCAATGGTCACCTCATCTTCTACTATGTCAGCTCACATGCGTAAGTTCAATGAGTCTCAGCCACACCCAGTCCTTCTATCGTTGCCACAGTTCCTTGTTGTTTCTCGATCTGACGAACGTCACGACTTCTCCATGGTCAACCCTTTCATTATTCAGAAAGGTGTCGACGCAATTGAAGGTCCTGTAAAGTCTTGTTCCAGATTACGAACTGGCACCTTGTTAGAAACAGTCAGTGCCCTCCAGGCACAAAAATTGCTGCATACTTCATTGATCCACACCTTCCTTGTCCGGGTTGAAGCGCACCGCACTTTAAATTCCTCACGTGGTGTCGTTTTAACTCGCTCCCTCGACAGATTGTCCGACGAGGAAATTCAACACTACCTGTCTGACCAGGGTGTAACGGCAGTTCATAGTCATGAAAAGGGTTGACAAGAACATCATTCCAACCCGTACAGTCTTTTTGACATTTGACAAAGTTCAACTCCCATCGAAAATCAAAGCAGGCTATGAGATAATTTCTGTTCGCCCTTACATCCCAAACCCTACGCTTTGCTATCGTGCCAGCGGTTCAATAACACCAGCCAGTCCTGTTCCAATCCGGCCAAATGTGTTACGTGTGGCAAGGATGCCCATGAGGGTGCTTGTCCACCTCCATCCCCTCGTTGCATCAACTGTATGGATGACCACGCTGCTTCCTCTCGAGATTGCCCCATTTTTAAAGACGAAAAGGTCATTCAGGAAATCAGAGTGAAGGAAAAGGTGTCGACCTTTGCTGCTTGAAAATTATTCGCCAGTCGACAGCCCACCATGCCTCAGACAGGAAAATACAGCACTGTCCTTGCTTCTCCTTGGCAAACAAAGGAGGCAGCCATGCAGACTTGTGACCTTACCTTTAGTGCCACGCTCGTCAGATCAGCCAGCGCAACGATCGCCCGTTCAACCTCACCACTTTCGCCTGCCCACTCTATGGCTCACCCTCCATCGGCTCCCCTGCGGGTCCGGGGATTAGAATAGGCCTGCGGTATTCCTGCCTGTGGTAAGAGGCGATTAAAAGGAGTCCCTGCCCCTCAAGGGGGTAGTTAGCGCCTGCGTCCGGAGACGGACGGTTCCACGACCTCTATTTGCGGTCATTTTGCTTTTTCACTTCTCGTTTCTTCCTTCCTTTGGTTGGTTCCTTTCTTTGCTCTTCTCCACCTCACTGTCTTCCTTACTCTTTCCCTTGACTTCTTCTCCTTGCCTTCTCATTGCCTTCTTCTCCTTGCCTTATCATTGCCTTCTTCTCCTTGCCTTCTCTGGTCTCCGCCTCAGCGTTTGAGACAGTCTGCCACCCCCCCCCCCTCTCTCTCTCTCTCTCTCTCTCTCTCTCTCTCTCTCTCTCTCTCTCTCTCTCTCTCTCTCCTTTTTCCTCTTCTTCCTTCCTCCCTGTGCGCCCCTGAAGGCCGACCCACGCGTTCGCACGCGTAGCCGGTGACGGGGTAACGCGTAATTCCCCGCCCTGGGTAGACATGTAAGGCACGCGCATACCCCCTGGTAAAGGCCAGGCCCGGGGAGGGGTGTTTGCCTGAGCTGATACCTTCTGACCATGCCGATTGGTCACTCCGTCTGTTTCTCGGGAGGTGTGACCTGAGGTGTAAACATTCACCTAAGGCGAAAGTGCCCTCTGAGAGTGTCCCCACAAGGAAGGAGCGCGCCATCGGAGACGCTGGCAATCATGGGGGATTCCTCCGCAGTGGATTTCACTCCATCTCTCTCGACTTCTGCCCAAAAACGGAAACATGACCAGCCACCAGTGACAAAAGTACTACCGTCTGCCCCACAGTTCCTCGTCGTTTCTCGATCTGAGGATGGAAAGGATTTTTCCTCTGTCAACCCTTTCGTAATCCAGAAGGGCGTAGATGCCATAGCCGGACCTGTCAAATCTTGTACTAGGTTGCGTAACGGTACCTTATTACTAGAAACTGACAGCGCCTTTCAGGCACAAAAACTGCTTCGGGCCACACTCCTGTACACGTTCCCTGTCCGGGTGGAGGCTCACCGAACTTTGAATTCGTCTCGTGGTGTAGTCTATACTAGCTCCCTCGATGGATTGACTGACGAGGAGATTCAATCTTTCCTCGCTGAGCAGGGCGTGACGGCTGTCCATAGGGTCATGAAAAAGGTCAACAATGACCTTGTACCGACCCGGACACTTTTCTTGACCTTCGATAGTGTTAAGCTGCCATCGCACATCAAGGCGGGCTACGAGGTTATTTCTGTTCGCCACTATGTCCCGACACCTACACGCTGCTACCTGTGTCAGCATATCAATCACACTCGACAGTCTTGTTCCAATGCGGCTAAATGTGCCACTTGTGGCAGGGATGCCCATGAGGGTGACTGTCCACCTCCGTCTCCTCATTGTGTGAACTGTCAGGGTGACCATGCCGCATCCTCCCGCGACTGTCCTGTCTATAAGGAAGAATGCTGTATCCAAGAAATTCGGGTCAAAGAGAAAGTGTCCACCTCGGCTGCTCGCAAGCTGTTGGCTAGTAGGAAACCCACGCTGCTCCCAGTGGGGAAATATAGTAGTGTCCTCGCCTCTCCTCAGACTACCAGGGAGGTGGCAACCCAGACATGCGATCTGACCTTCAGCACCACGGTCGTCCGTTCGGCCAGTGCTAAGATCGCGCGGTCGACGTCTCCTCTTCCTCCCATCACCCCACAGACACCAGCCCCTTCATCAGCTTCTGCTAAGACGAAGACCCAGAAGTCAGATGCACGGGCCTTCAAGAAGGAACCGTCCCGTGCAGACTTCCTACGTACCTCGACCTCCCAGCCTTCGACCGGTACTTCCACCAAACGTCCTTCCAAGAAGGCTCATAGGAAGCACAGTTCTCCTTCTCCGCCACGGCGCACTTCTTCTCCTGCGCCACCCAGCGGTTACCGCCCCAGGCCGTCATCCGTTTCGCCTGGGCGCACTGCTGGTAGCCGAACATGTGGCCGTTCACTGGCGGAGGAAGCTCCCCCTCCCGGCCATCTTCCCACGATGGCCGATGAACCTATAGACCCAATGGACGATGACTGTCCGCCTACTGATAGCGGCGGCAGTGCTCGCTCGAAGCCAGGCCCTCAGCGGCCTTCGAGGTGACCCCTTCTTTCATCTTCCTTTGCTTCTCACGATGGCACTTATTCACTGGAATATTCGCAGCATTCGCTCCAACCGAGAGGACTTGCAGTAGCTGCTCCGCTTGCACCGTCCGCTCGTCGTAGCCCTCCAGGAAACGAAGCTACGCCCATGCGATTAAATTGCCTTGGCACACTACACCTCTGTGCGTTTTGACCTACCCCCTGTGGTAGGTATCCCGGCTCATGGAGGGGTTATGTTGCTGGTCCGGCCTGCAGGCAGTTGCCATCCGCATTACTCTCCCCACTTTTACATTTTCCATTTGTACCGTTTACACTCCATCGTCATCTGCCGTTACCAGGGCAGTCATGATGCAACTTATTGCTCAGCTACCTGCACCATTTTTGTTAACTGGAGACTTCAATGCCCACCATCCCCTTTGGGGCTCTCCAGCATCCTGCCCGAGGGGCTCCCTGTTAGCAGACCTTTTCAACCAGCTCAATCTTGTGTGCCTCAATACTGGCGCCCCAACTTTTCTTTCGGACACATCTCACACCTGTTCCCATTTAGACCTCTCTATATGTACTCCCCAACTTGCACGCCGGTTTGAGTGGTATGCACTTTCTGATACATATTCGAGCGACCACTTCCCGTGTGTTATCCATCTCCTGCAGCATACCCCCTCTCCGTGCTCAACTAGTTGGACCATCTCCAAGGCAGACTGGGGGCTCTTCTCTTCCAGGGCGACCTTTCAGGATCAAACCTTCACAAGCTGCGATCGTCAGGTCGCACACCTCACGGAAGTCATTATCGCTGCTGCTGAATATTCCATCCCTCACCCTACTTCTTCTCCACGTCGCGTACCAGTCCCCTGGTGGACCACAGCATGTAGAGACGCTTTACGTGCTCGTCGACGTGCTTTACACACCTTTAAACGCCACCCTACAGTGGCGCATTGTATCAATTATAAACGATTACGTGCTCAGTGTCGTCGTATTATTAAAGAAAGCAAGAAAGCCAGCTGGGCTGCTTTCACAAGCACCTTCAACAGTTTTACTCCTTCTTCTGTTGTCTGGGGTAGCCTGCGCCGGCTATCTGGCACTAAGGTCCACTCACCAGTTTCTGGCTTGACGGTCGCGAATGACGTCCTTGTGGCCCCTGAGGATGTCTCCAATGCCTTCGGCCGCTTCTTCGCCAAGGTTTCGAGCTCCGCTCATTACCACCCTGCCTTCCTCCCCCGCAAACAGGCAGAGGAGGCTAGGCCACCTAACTTCCGCTCCTCGAATCGTGAAAGTTATAATGCCCCATTCACCATGCGGGAACTCGAAAACGCACTTGCCCGATCACGGTCCTCTGCTCCAGGGCCTGATTCTATTCATATTCAGATGCTGAAGAACCTTTCTCCTGCGGGTAAAGGTTTTCTTCTTCGTACTTACAATCGCATCTGGATTGAGGGACATGTTCCCGCATGCTGGCGCGAGTCTTATTGTTGTCCCGATTCCTAAACCGGGGAAGGACAAGCACTTGCCTTCCAGTTATCGACCTATCTCGCTTACCAGCTGTGTCTGTAAAGTGATGGAGCGAATGGTTAACTCTCGATTGGTTTGGCTCCTCGAGTCTCGACGCTTACTTACCAATGTACAATGTGGATTTCGTAGGCGCCGCTCTGCTGTTGACCATCTGGTTACCTTGTCGACCTTCATTATGAATAACTTCTTGCGGAAGCGCCCGACCGCGGCTGTGTTCTTTGATTTGGAGAAGGCTTACGACACCTGTTGGAGGGCGGGCATTCTCCGCACCGTGCATACATGGGGCCTTCGCGGTCGCCTCCCTCTTTTTATTCATTCCTTTTTAATGGATCGACAGTCCAGGGTATGTGTGGGTTCTGTCCTGTCAGACACCTTCCGCCAGGAGAATGGGGTGCCACAGTGCTCAGTTTTGAGCATCGCTCTCTTCGCCATCGCGATCAATCCAATAATGGATTGCCTCCCAGCTGATGTATCAGGCTCCCTTTTCGTGGCCGATTTTACCATCTATTGCAGCGCGCAGTGTACACGTGTCCTGGAGCGCTGTCTTCAGCGTTCTCTTGACCGTCTTTAATCCTGGAGTGTCGCCAATGGCTTCCGTTTTTCTGCCGAGAAGACGGTCTGTATTAACTTCTGGCGCTACAAAGAGTTTCTCCCACCGTCCTTACTACTCGGTCCCGTTGCTCTCCTAATCGTGGAGAGAACAAAATTTTTAGGTCTTACATTTGACAGGAAACTTAGCTGGTCTCCCCATGTGTCATATTTGGCTGCCCGTTGTACCCGTTCTTTAAATGTCCTCCGTGTTCTCAGTGGTATGTCGTGGGGAGCGGATCGAACCGTCCTGCTTCTCCTATATCGGTCGATCGTCCGCTCCAAGCTGGATTATGGGAGCTTCGTATACTCCTCTGCACGGCCATCCATCTTACGCCGCCTCAACTCCATACAACATCGGGGTTTACGACTTGCGATCGGAGCTTTTTATACTAGTCCCGTAGAGAGTCTTCATGCCGACGCTGGCGAATTGCCGCTCACCTACCGGCGCGATATACTGCTTTGTCGGTATGCCTGTTGGCTACTGTCAATGCCCGACCACCCGTCTTATTGTTCCTTTTTTGACGACTCTCTCGACCGTCAATACGGGTTGTATGTCTCTGCCCTGCTACCCCCTGGAGTTCGCTTTCGTCGCCTCCTTCAACACCTTAATTTTTCACTCCCTGCAACCTTTCGAGTGGGCGAGAGCCACACGCCACCTTGGCTCCAGGCTCAGGTCCGCGTTCACCTTGACCTCAGCTCGCTCCCAAAAGAGGTTACCCCGGTTCGGTCTACCACTCCCTTTTTGTGGAACTTCGTTCGAAGTTCATCAATATGACCTTCATTTATACAGGCGGCTCTAAGACCAATGACGGGGCCGGGTGTTCTTTTATTGTCGGGCCACAAAGTTTCAAATACCGGTCCATGGCCATTGTTCGGTCTTCACAGCTGAGCTATTTGCCCTCTACCATGCTGTTCTTTACATCTGCCGCCACCGACATTCTGCTTATGTCATCTGCTCCGATTCCCTGAGCGCCATCCAGAGCCTCAGTGATCCGTATCCGGTTCACCCTTTCGTGCACCGGATCCAACGCTCTCTTCAGCAGCTGGTGGACGTCGGTCCTCTGGTTAGCTTTATGTGGGTCCCTGGCCATGTCGGTATCCCTGGGAACGAAGCTGCAGATGCCGCAGCCAAGGCTGTGGTCCTCCAGCCTCAGACAGCTTCTTGTTGTGTCCCTTCATCAGATTGTAGCAGGGTCATTAGTCGGCGCATTTTATTGCTGTGGCACGCCGATTGGGCTGCACTTACAGACAACAAGCTTCGGGCATTGAAACCTCTTCCCGCGGCTTGGACGTCCTCCTCCCGCCCTTCTCGGCGGGAGGAGGTCGTTTTGGCCCGGTTACGCATTGGACACTGCCGGTTCAGCCATCGCCATCTGCTGACGGCTGCGCCGGCGCTGTTCTGCCCTTGTGCGCAATTGCTGACGGTCTGCCACATTTTAATGTCCTGTCCGGATTTTAACACACTGCGTTTAGATCTTAACCTGCCATGTACTTTAGATGCCATTTTAGCGGATGACCCACGAGCAGCTGCTCGTGTTCTTCATTTTATCAATTTGACAAACCTCTCTAAGGACATTTGATGATGCTGTTTTTTAATCCTATGCCTGTCAGTCTGTCTTTTATCGTATTTTCCCTTTTAGTTGTTGTTTTAAACTTGTGCCTCGCGGTGCATTCTTAACGTAGTCAAGGCGCTAATGACCATTGAAGTTGTGCGGCCTAAAACCACAAAAAAACCCTTCATCGGGTTCTGGTAAATCTCCAGCCCAAATATCAGACACCAAAACGTCGAGAAAGAAGCATACTCGAGAAGATTTTTTACGTACCCCAACTTCACAATCATCGGTTCCTCCTTCATCTAAACATCATGTTTCAAAGAAGGCTAGTAAGAAACCCAGTTCATCTCCTTCTCCGCCAAGGTATCTCTCATCTACATCACCACCTGGCGGTAATTGCCCTCGGCCGTTTTCTGTGTCGCCGAGGCGCACTGCTGGTGGCCGATCAATTGGCCGATCGCTGGTGGCAGGAGCTGCTCCTGAACAACCTATGGATCAGGATCTTCTGCCTTCGGCTGACTGCCATTTCATGCTGTCGGTCGCAGGATCTGAGTAATCGCTGAGTTGACGGCAACCTTGGTCACATTCCTCCATTTTCTGTTCACCCTATGTCCATTATCCACTGGAATATACGCGGCCTTCGAGCCAATCGGGATGAATTGTCGATCCTCTTACGATCCTACTCGCCGGTCATCTTCTGTCTTCAGGAAACAAAGCTGCGTCCCCATGACTGCTTTGTTCTCCCCCATTTTCAGTTCATCTGATTTGATCTCCCCTCTGTTGAAGGCTCTCCAGCACATGGAGGACTCATGATTCTTCTCCATGATACTATCCATTATTACCCAATCCCCTTAAACACTTCCTTCCAAGCTGTCGCTGTCTGTCTTTCCCTTTCTGGATATAACTTTTCTCTTTGTACTGTATACATCCCAACGTCCACACCAATGGCACAAGGTGATCTCCTTCATCTTCTTGGTTAGCTTCCACCCCCCAATTTGCTGGTTGGGGACTTCAATGCCAACCACTCGCTTTAGGGATTTTCACATCCTTGTCCACGTGGCTCACTATTACTAGACATCTTCCACCAAGCGGATATAGTTTGCCTCAACACTCAGGTCCCTACATTTTTGTCTTCCTCCACGACAAATTTCTCTCATTTGGACCTTTCGGTCGGTACTGTTCCGCTAGCTCGGCGCTTCGAATGGTTCACCCTTGATGATACACACTTGAGTGACCACCTTCCAGGTGTCTTTAGACTACAGCCTCAACTGCCATACATGCGCCCGCGACGCTGGAAGTTTACTCAAGCCGATTAGACACTTTTTTCGTCTCTAGCGACATTCGATGACCGTCACTTTCCTAGCGTCGACGATGAGGTCACACATATTACAGACTTCATTCTTACAGCTGCGGAATGTTCAATACCACGCACCTCCGCATTTCCCCAGCGCCCCTCAGTTCCTTGGTGGAACGAAGAATGTCGTGACGCATTACGTGAGCGTCGACGTGCTCCTCGTGTTTTCCCCCACCGTCCTACTTTGGCCAACTGTATCCGCTATAAGCAGTTCCGTGCGCGATGCCGTCGCGTCATCCGCGATAGCAAGAAGGCAACCTGGAAATTTTTTACTAGCTCATTTAACAACTTCACTCCCTCCTCGGAAGTTTGGAGTCGGATTCGACGGTTATCTGGCACGCCTAGCATATCCCCAGTCTCTGGGATCACTGTCGCGCACGATACGTTAGTGGACCCCGTCGCAATTTCTAACTCATTGGGTCAGGACTTTGCTGAGATTTCGAGCTCTTCTAATTACCCGCCAGCGTTTCTCCCGAAGAAACGTGCAGCGGAAGTGCAAACTCTTGCTTTCTCCTCTCAAAATCGCGAAAGCTACAATGCTGTTTTCTCCATGCGGGAACTCCAACATGCACTCTTCTTCTCGCTCCTCCGCCCCAGGACCGGATGGTATCCACATCCAAATGTTGCTGCATTTATCAACCCATGTTCTGCGTTACCTCCTTCGCATTTATAATCGAATTTGGACCGACAGTACGTTTCCCAGACGATGGCGAGAAGCTATCGTCGTTCCTATTCCGAAACCTGGAAAGGACAAACATCTCCAGCTATCGCCCCATTTCTCTCACGAGTAGTGTATGTAAGGTTTTGGAGCGTATGGTGAATTACCGATTAGCTTGGTGGCTGGAGTCCCGCAGTCTTTTAACACCTGCCCAATGCGGTTTCCGAAACCGTCGTTCTGCAGTTGACCATCTTGTTGCTCTCTCCACTTATATCATGAACAATTTTCTTCGGAAACGCCAAACAGTAGCAATATTTTTTGATCTGGAGAGAGCATACGATACCTGTTGGAGGACAGGCATCCTCCGCACACTGTTCTCTTGGGGCTTTCGAGGTCGGCTGCCCGTTTTTCTTCGCGAATTTATGGCAGAGCGCACATTTAGGGTGCGGGTGAACATTACTCTCTCCCGTACTTTCTTCCAAGAAAACGGGGTACCCCAGGGCTCCGTGCTGAGTGTTGTACTGTTTGCCATTGCCATAAATCCATTTATTGATTGTCTCCTTCCTGATGTCTCGGGCTCCCTCTTTGTGGACGATTTTGCGATCTACTACAGCTCTCAACGGACCAGCCTTCTTGTACGACGTCTTCAAGGATGTTTCGATCGCCTCCACTCTTGGAGCATCGAAACCGGCTTCCGTTTTTCTCCCAGTAAGACCGTTTATGTTAATTTTTGGCGACGTAAGGAGTTTCTTCCACCCTCCTTACATCTAGAACCTGTCAACCTTCCGTTTTTGGACGTCGCTAAATTCTTGGGTCTTACGTTTGGCAGAAAACTGTGGTGGTCGTCCCACGTTTCCTGTCTTTGGGCTCGCTGTCTGCTATCCCTCAACATCCTCCGTGTCTTGAGTGGTACCTCCTGGGGAGCGGACCGAGTGGTGCTTCTCCAACTCTGCCTCAGTATCCTCGATATTGGACTATGGAAGCATAGTTTACTCCTCTGCTCGGCCGTCTATCCTTCGGCGTCTCGACTCTCTCCACCACCGTGGAAACCCCCCCCCCCCCCTCAGGGGGTCCACATCTCTTATGTGGATACGTGCGTGGCGAGCACGGGGCCCCGAGCCATTGCAGCCTTCTTTCTCTCCAGGGCTGCATTTCCTTTCCCCTTCCCTCCTTTCCCCTCCTTGCTCCTTTCCCTTTTCCCCTAGCCCTCTCCTCTCCCTGTCTTGGTGTCCTTGCTTATGTTGGCCCCCGCTATCCTCATGGTTCTGTTGGTTTTCCAATTCGGCTATGTTGCATAATCATCTCCTCGTTTTGGCATTCCTTGGTCCCCTCTGGGGTTTGACCTCCATTACAAAATTTTTGTCGAAAAGAAGACCCAGGAAACGAAACTGTGGGACCACAGGCAATCGTTGTGCAGCAAGATAGAGCTCTGGATCAGGGTGGATCATAGTACGGCGACAGAAGTGGACCACCCGCGATTTTAAAGGAGAGAATTGAAACCCGTGTGAGAGGCACACCGTATAGCTACCTGGAGCTGCCGTTCTGCAGATGCCATCGAGGAGGAACTAACCCAAATGCAGAAATCATCCACATACAGGGCAGGGGCGACCAAGGCACCGACAGAGCCCACAAGTCCATCGATAGCAAGGAGGAAAAGGACACTCAAGACAGAACCCTGTGGGATGCCCGTCTCCTGGGTCTGTGGAGAACTATAAAAGCAGTACCAACTCGAACTCTGAATGACCAATGGATCAGGAACTGGCGGATAAAATTCGGGAGTGGGCCCCGAAGACCCCACTGATGAAGGGTAAGTAAGATGTGATGGCGCCAGGCCGTGTCATAGGCCTTGCGAAGGTCAAGAAACACTGCAACCAAATGGCGGCGCTGGGAAAAAGCCTGCGAAACTGCGGATCCAAGCGAAGTAAATGATCGATTGTAGACCGTCCCTCTCCAAAGCCACACTGGTAAGGGGACAATGGATCCCGAGATTTGAGGACCCAATTGAACCGACGGGCTACCATCCGTTAAAGTAACTTGCAAACAACATTGGTCAAACTAATTGGCCGACAGCTGTCAACAGATAGGGGGTTCTTACCAGGCTTAAGGACAGGAACCACAATGCTATCCCTCCACTGAGAAGGGAAGTCACCCTGGAGCCAGATACGGTTAAACACCAGAAGAACATGTTGCCGTTGTGGAGCACTGAGATGTTGAAGCAGTTGGTTATGAATGGAATCTGGGCCAAGGACCGTATCATGAGAAGAAGATAGAGTAGAAAGAAATTCCCATTCAGTAAAAGGTTTGTTGTAAGATTCTGACTCACAAGGGGTGAAACATAAGGTGGAAGTTTCAGCAAGCTGTTTTTGATGAAGGAAAGCAGCTGGATAGGGGGCTGACGCCCGACAAAGAGGGAGAAAACACGACCTGTGCAGTGTATAGAGGCCAATCGCCGCGTTGGAAAGACCAACGAGGTAACCTGTCCATCGGGGAGCGGGTAGGGAGCGTGATAATCAACGGGAAATCGTCGCTATCACACAGGTCGTCGTGTGGCGACCAGTGTAATGAAGGGAGGAGAGAGGGAGAAGAAAGAGAAAGATCAATTTCAGAAAAGGTACCATGACCGGCACTGAAATGAGTAGCGGAGCCATCATTAAGAAGGCACAGGACGTGGTCTGCAATAAATTGGTCTATAAGAAGACCTCGTCTAGATGGAAAGGCACTGCCCCACAAGGGATGATGAGCATTAAAATCCCCAAGGAGGAGGAAGGGAGGAGGAAGTTGCTGAAGAAGGGCAGTTAAGGCAGCAGGTGTAAGAGTCCTGTCAGGAGGGAGATAAAGATTGCAAACTGTGACCGCAGAGTCTAAGTGGACCCTAACAGCAACCGCTTCCAATGTAGTTTGAAGACGAATCCACGTGCTAGCAATGTCTGTACGGACCAATGTACAAACGCCACCAGAAGCCCGCAGGGGTCCGACCCGATTTCGACAGAAAACACGGAACCCATGGAGGGTCGGAGAGTGAGCATCAGTAAAATGAGATTCCTGGAGAACCACACAAGCTGCAGAGTAGGACGAAAGAAGGGATTTCAGTTCCAGAGGGTGACGATAGTAGCCATTACAATTCCAATGGAGAACCACTGAACGATGGTTTAAATGGGGGCTGAACACGGTAAATCCAGTCATCACGCCGAGTCCCCACCCGTCACCGACAAGGAGGGGGCGGCATCCATGAACGACATGTCAGAATCAAGTTGTGAAGTCGGGGAAGGGACCTCCGGTGACACCAGAGGCTCTTTGTCCCGGGACTTATGTTTCTTCTTCTTTCAGGCTGAGATCGAGAAGGGCTGTGTGGAATAAAGGAGCCAGCTGCAGCAATATCAGGAACAGAAAGAGACCGGGCGACCTGGGGGCCGACAGACCGCGGCTCTCGCAGTCGTCGCGCGGCAGCAGACCTTTGGCCTGGAAGGTGCCGGGAAGGGGCATCCCGGGAGAGGCACCCTTGACCGGCAGACGCCGAAGGAGTGGGACACTTCTCCGGCTGGGGAGGGGGAGCAGCGCCCAGAGGAGAAGGTGTGGGAGCCGCAGGGGAGGGGGGAAGAGAGGGGTCTGGGATAGGGGCAAGGGAGGGGGAGGAAGGGGTGTAGATGTAACCAAGGTGTAACTAGATGTCATGGACACAGGGTGAAGTCGTGTATATTTCTTACGGGCGTCTGTGTAGGTTAAGCGATCTAGGGACTTACACTCCTTTATCTTTTTTTCCTTCTTATATACTGGGCAATCTGGTGAACGTGGAGAATGACTACCATGACAATTTACACACACAGGAGGTGGAACACAGGGACTCCCCTCATGGAGTGGACGTCCACAGTCACCACAGAGAGGGGCCTGTGAACAGCGAGAAGACATGTGTCCAAAACGCAAGCACTTAAAACACCGCATAGGAGGTGGGATGTACTGCTTCAAATCACAGCGATAGACCATAATCTTAACTATCTCAGCGAGGGTATCCCCTTCAAAGGCCAGGATAAAGGCACCAGTATCAATACGATTGTCTTCATGACCCTTCTGAACACGCCGAACAAAGTGAACACCCCGCCGTCCGAGATTGTCCCGAAGTTCCTCATCAGTTTGAAGGATGAGGTTCCTGTGAAAAATCACACCTTGTATCATATTTAGATACTGGTGGGGGGTAATGGACACAGGAATTGTGCCAAGATGGGTACAGGCACTAAGGGCCGCAGTTTGGGCAGCTGAAGCAGTTTTTATCAGCAACGAACCCGACCGCATCTTGCTCAGGGAGTCCATTTCGCCGAACTTGTCTTCAATGTGTTCCACAAAGAATAAAGGTTTGACACTGGTGAAAGTATCTCCATCAGTCCTGGTGCAAACTAGATAATGGGGGAAAGGTTTTGCCCTTAGCTGACGGGCCTGACCCTCTTCCCAGGGGGTAGCCATGGAAGGGAAGCCCGAAGGGTGCAAGAAAAACAGCACTTGAGGAATCAGTTCCACGCAGAGAGATGGCCGCAGAAGAACGGCCAGAGTTCTGGACCTGTATGCGTTTCATTTGCATAGCATCTGCCCTGATACCACCCACTCCAATCAGGGGCTCTCCTCACGGGCACCACCCAGCCACAGCAAGGGCCGTCTGGCACAGCGGCCATTGCCAGGAGTTCCAATGCTCCAGGATGACGAGCAACCACTACAAGGCATGCTTGAGGAGGTCACAGCTCAGAAGTGTGATCCCTGTGTGTTCAGAGGGCTCAACCAAAAGGGTACATAGCGACCCCACCACACAGGCTGGCTACCGTGCTGGCTATGCACCATAGTATCAGACGACGACGTGAAAGAAAAGGTGGAATGTACTCTGAGGGCACATGTCGGAGACACTAGGTAAGGTGCTCTTCCCCAAATGGCTCACGCTACGGACCCATTAGTTCTTGCAGAACATCTAGCGACCCATTTTGCAGTGGCGTCAGCGTCAGCCCCCCTATCCAGCTGCTTTCCTTCATCAAAAACAGCTGGCTGAAGCTTCCACCTTATGTTTCACCCCTTGTGAGTCAGAATCTTACAACGAACCTTTTACTGAATGGGAATTTCTTTCTACTCTATCTTCTTCTCATGATATGGCCTCTGGCCCAGATTCCATTCATAACCAACTGCTTCAACATCTCAGTGCTCCACAACGGCAACATCTTCTTCGGGTGTTTAACAGTATCTGGCTCCAGGGTGACTTCCCTTCCCAGTGGAGGGATAGCATTGTGGTTCCTGTCCTTAAGCCTGGTAAGAACCCCCTATCTGTTCACAGCTATCAGCCAATTAGTTTGACCAATGTTGTTTGTAAGTTACTTGAATGGATGGTAGCCCGTCGGTTCAATTGGGTCCTCGAATCTCGGGATCTATTGTCCCCTTACCAGTGTGGCTTTGGAGAGGGACGGTCTCCAATCGATCATTTACTTCGCTTGGAATCCGCAGTTTCGCAGGCTTTTTCCCAGCGCCGCCATTTGGTTGCGGTGTTTTTTGACCTTCGCTAGGCCTATGACACGGCCTGGCGCCATCACATCTTACTTACACTTCATCAGTGGGGTCTTCGGGGCCCACTCCCGATTTTTATCCGCCAGTTCCTGATCCATCGGTCATTCAGAGCTCTAGTTGGTACTGCTTTTAGTTCTCCACAGACACAGGAGACGGGCATCCCACAGGGTTCTGTCTTGAGCGTCCTTCTTTTCCTCATTGCTATCGATGGACTTGTGGCCTCTGTCGGTCCCTTGGTCGCCCCTGCCCTGTATGTGGATGATTTCTGCATTTGGGTTAGTTCCTCCTCGATGGCATCTGCAGAACGGCAGCTCCAGGTGGCTATACGCCGCGCCTCTGCATGGAGCCTCTCACACGGGTTTCAATTCTCTCCTTTAAAATCGCGGGTGGTCCACTTCTGTCGCTGTACTACGATCCACCCTGATCCAGAGCTCTGCCTTGATGCACAACGATTGCCTGTGGTCCCACAGTTTCGTTTCCTGGATCTTCTTTTCGACGACAAGCTCACTTGGCTGCCCCATATCAGACTCCTGAAGGTAGGATGTTTCCGTAAACTCAATGTCCTTTGTTTCCTTGCCCACTCCTCTTCAGGTGCGGACCATTCCCTCCTTCTCCGTCCTTATCGTGCTCTAGTTCTGTCTCGTTTGGACTATGGTTGTCAAGTTTATGGTTCTGCTGCTCCTTCTACACTGCACGTGCTGGATCCAGTCCACCATCGTGGTATCCGTTTGGCCACCGGTGCCTTCCCTACTAGCCCTGTTGATAGTCACCTGGTTGAAGCTGGGATCCCCCCCCCCTTTCTGTTCGGCGGTCCCAGCTTCTGGTGTCATATGCATTCACTATTCGTTCCTCTCACTCATCCTTCCTATTCTATCCTATTCCCAGACCATGGACGTCGCCCACCCGACTCCCATCCTCGGGCGGGTTACCGGTTGGGCTCCGCCTTGCGTCTCTTTGCCGTGATTTTCAGCTTCCTTCTTTGTCCTGTCTTCCTCGCTCCCTCCCCTCCACCCCTCCTTGGTTAGTTCCTCAGCCTCGAATTCGGATGGATCTCCGCCGAGGTCCGAAAGATTCCATCCCCCCCGGTGGTGTTCCGTTCCTTTTTCCGCCAATTTTATGGGAGTTTCGGGATGCTGTTGTTTTTTACACTGATGGCTCTAAATCTGCTGATCATGTTGGATATGCCTTCACGTCCTCTGTTGGAGCGGAAAATCATCTGCTGCCACCTACATGTGGTGTGTTTACTGTGGAATTGGTGGCAACTTCCCAGGCCCTTACCTTTATTAAACAGTCGCAACACAACCGTGTTTTGTTATGTACGGACTCGATGAGTGGCCTTCTTGCTATTGAGCGGTGTTTTTTGCGCCATCCCTTGGTCTCTGCCATTCATGACCATCTCGCTGATATTCACCGTGCTGCTTGTTCCATTGACTTCCTTTGGGTCCCTGGCCATGTGGTTATCCCAGGTAATGAGCTCGTTGATCGTTTGGCTGGGGGAGCAGTCACTTACCCCCACCCCCCATTTTCTGTAACCCCTCCTGCAGCGTATTTACGGCTTCACATCAAATCCCACTTCGCACAGTCATGGGCCAATTCTTGGGAGGCTACTCCCCTGTCTAATAAACTTCGAGCTATTAAGGTGACACCAGGCCCGTGGCGTTCTTCCTTTCCCCTCTCTCGAAAGGACTTGACCACACTGTGTCGTCTCCGCATTGGCCATACCAGGCTGACCCATGGTTTTCTTTTGCGTGATGAGCCACCCCCACTTTGTGGTTGTAAAGCCTTCCAGTCAGTAGCCCACATTTTGGTTGAATGCCCCCTTCTTTTGGCTCTGCGTGCTTAGTACAGACTCCCCCACACTTTACCTTTGATGTTGGCTGACGATTACCAGATGGTCTCTCTGGTTCTTGGTTTCCTCTAGGAAAGTTGTTTTTATTCTCAGTTTTAAGGTTTTTAATCTCTCTCTGGTGTTGGGGCAGGGCGGTGAGTGAGTGTTTGGGTGTCTCTCACTGTAAGCCGTGTTTGGAGATTCCCGATTCACCTCCCTGACAGAGATCCTCTTTTCTTCCCCTTTTACTCTGTTTTTATCTCTTTTAGGATTGGTTAGTCTCCTTTTCCCATACGTATTTCTACATTCTAGCGGTTGCACCGTTTAAGTCACAGGTGGACTTGCCTATGCTGCTTCAGCATAGGGTTGGGTTCGTTTTCTTGCCGACTTCCCTCATTTTGTTTTTACATTTTTCCGTTTTATTGTTCTGACTTTCCTCAGATGTCCCATTAGCCGAATGGAGCATATTTGAAACAAGGGACTGATGACCCTGCTGTTTGGTCCCTTAAACCTCGAACAACTAACCAACCAACCGTGGATAACGTTTAGTGTCTGGAGCTTCTTACACCAGCCCTGTGGAAAGCCTTTATGCTGAGACTGCTGAACCTTCGCTGTCCAATCGGCGAGCAGTCCTTCTGAGTCGTTATGCTAGCCATCTGTCTTCCATGCCTGCTAATCCTGCCCATGACATTTTTTTTCGACGCCTCCTTTGATGTAGGGGATGCAGGCCGCCCTTCCTCACGACTAGCACCGTGATTCCGCTTCTGTCAACTGCTCCATTCTCTTTCCTTCCGCTTTCTTAAAACTTTCTTGATAACTTGGGGTACAGCACCGCCTTGGCTCCGTCCCTGGACCTGCTTGCTCCCTGACCTTTGTCAATTTCCCAAGGATGGTACCCCTTCACTTGTTTATCGTCGGGCATTTGCTGCTCTATGTGCACAAATGAAGGAAGCCACATTTATTTACACTGATGGCTCAAAAACATCGTTTGGTGTAGGGAGTGCCTATATTGTTGGCGACACCCCAAATCGATTTCGGCTTCCCGACCAGTGTTCGTTGTACACTGCGGAGCTTTACGCTGTTCTCCAGGCAGTCCAATACATCTGTCGCCATCAGCGGATACAGTATGTTATCTGCTCAGATTCTCTCAGCTCTCTCCTCAGTCTCCAAGCTCTTTACCCTATCCACCCTCTGGTCCACCGGATTCAGGACTGTCTGCGCTTGCTCCACCTGGGGGGGCGTCTCGGTGGCGTTCCTCTGGCTCCCAGGACACGTTGGTATCTATGGAAATGAGGCAGCCGATATAGCGGCCAAGGCTGCAGTCTCTCTTCTTCGGCCAGCTATTCGATCGATTCCCTTCGCCGAACTACAGAGCGATTTATGTCGTCGTGTTGTTCTTTTATGGCACGCACATTGGTCGACACTTCCCCATAATAAATTGCGGGACGTGAAAGCTCTTCCTTGTGCTTGGACCTCTTCCTCCCGAACGCGTCTTCGGGAGGAGGTAATTTTAATTGGACTTCGGATAGGGCACTGTCCTTTTAGCCATCGGCATCTTTTAAGCGGCGATCCTCCCCCACTCTGTCCCCACTGCTCTCAGCTGTGGACGGTAAGACACCTTTTAATTGAGTGCCCCTATTTTACTCCGTTACGCGCCCGTCTACAGCTGTCACCTGATATATCGTCCATTTTAGCAGATGACACGCTCTGGGCCGATCGCGTTCTCGAGTTTATTAGTGCCAGTGATATGACGTCAGTCATTTGAAGTTTTTCTTTTTTTGGGGACAACCAACCCCTTTCTGTAGTGGACTTTTAAGCTTTCCTTCTGCTTTTAGTTTCTCCGATTTTTTGAGTCTCGTTCACATTGCTGTTGGTTTCCATTTTCGTTTTTTACTGTTTCCTAAGTCACGGACCGGACGATAATGACCATAGCAGTTTTGCGCACTAAAACAAAAAAAAGAAATGGTCCGTGTAATAATCAAAAATAACAGGATACCGCAGTCAGAATTAGAAAACATGAAACAACAAATACTGGAACAAAATAATGTGCAATCAGAAGAAGAAGAAAATACAGTAATTGACTCAAACGTCCCAGAGCAAACAAAGAACAACACGCATCAATTAAACAATCAGAGGAAATCGAAATTTTAAGACAGCCACCAGAACAAGCACAAATAGAACACGAAGTGACACACATGTTAGATAAAGAAGAAAAGTTTCAGCTGACATATATAGAAAACAAAGACACAAATACAGACATTACACCATTCTTGGATAGACCGCCAAATAACCCACAAGTCGAAACAACAATAAAAACTATCAACACAATCATACGCAACAAAATAAATGAAAACACAACTATGGAAGAGTTACAACTACTAGTTCATATAGGAGCTCTCACTACACTAAATATACACACTAGGCAGAGATTAGAACCAACCAACACACAGAAGAAACCCACAAAACCAGCATGGCAACACAGGCTACAGATTAGAATAGAAAAACTGAGAAAAGACATCGGACAGCTAACACAATTTATAAGAAATGAAATGTCAGAAAAAAAACGAAAAAGGTTAGGTAAAATCTCACAACAAGAAGCGATAGAGCAATTAGATGAAAAGAAGCAGAAATTTCAAGCATTGGCCAAACGACTTAGAAGATACAAAAAAAGTGAAAATAGAAGGAAACAAAACCAAACATTCAACAGAAACTAAAAGAAATTTTACCAGACAATAGATAATACACACATTAAATTAGACAATCCACCAAACATAACAGACATGGAACATTTCTTGAGCAACATATGGTCAAACCCGGTACAACATAACAGGCATGCACGGTGGATACAAGAAGAAACAGACACGTACAAGATGATACCACAAATGCCTGAAGTGATAATTTTGCAACATGAAGTCACCCGAGCAATTAATTCTACGCACAATTGAAAAGCCCCTGGAAAAGATAAAATAGCAAATTTCTGGCTAAAGTAGTTCACCTCAACAAATTCACATCTAATTAATTATTTACAGTTATATTGCAGACCGGTACACATTCCCTGATACACTTACACATGGAATAACTTGTCTGAAACCTAAAGATCAAGCAGACACAGCAAACCCAGCCAAGTATCACCCCATAACATGCCTACCAACAATATACAAAATATTAACTTCTGTCATTACACAGAAATTGACATATACAACACAGAACAAAATTATAAATGAAGAACAAAAATGCTGTTGCAAAGGAGCACAAGGATGTAAAGAGCAACTGATAATAGATGCTGAGGTGACATATCAAGCTAAAACTAAACAAAGGTCGCTACACTACGCGTACATTGATTACCAAAAACCTTTTGATAGTGTACCCCACTCATGGTTACTACAAATATTGGAAATATACAAAGTAGATCCAAAATTGATACAGTTCCTAAACATAGTAATGAAAAATTGGAAAACCACACATAACATCCAAACAAATTCAAATAATATCACATCACAGCCAATACAGATTATCCGTGAAATATACCAAGGAGACTCATTAAGTCCTTTCTTGTTCTGCCTTGCTCTGAACCCACTATCCAACATGATAAATAATACATATTATGGATACAATATTACTGGGACATACCCACACAAAATCACACATTTGCTATACACGGATGATCTAAAACTACTGGCAGCAACAAATCAACAACTCAACCAATTACTAAAGATAACATAAGTATTCAGCAATGATATAAATATGGCTTTTGGAACAGACAAATGTAAGAAAAATAGCATAGTCAAGGGAAAATAAACTAAACAAGAAGATTACATATTGGATAACCACAGCGACTGCATAGAAGCGATGGAAAAAACAGATGACTATAAATATCTGGGATACAGACAAAAAATAGGAATAGATAATACAAATATTAAAGAAGAACTAAAAGAAAATACAGACAAAGACTAACAAAAATACTGAAAACAAAATTGACAGCAAGAAACAAGACAAAAGCTATAAATACGTACGCTATACCAATATTGCCCTACTCATTTGGAGTAGTGAAATGGAGAAACACCGACCTAGAAGCACTCAATACACTTACACGATCACAATGCCACAAATATAGAATACATCACATACATTCAGCAACAGAAAGATTCACATTAAGCAGAAAGAAAGGAGGAAGGGGATTTATAGACATAAAAAACCTACATTATAGACAGGTAGACAATTTAAGAAAATTCTTTCTAGAATGAGCAGAAACTAGCAAAATACACAAAGCAATCACTCATATAAATACATCGGCTACACCACTGCATTTTCATAACCACTTCTATAACCCTTTAGTTCACATAACATCAACAGATACGAAGAAAGTAAATTGGAAAAAGAAAACACTTCATGGCAAGCACCCGTATCATCTAACACAGCCACACATCGATCAAGACGCATCCAACACATGGCTAAGAACAGGCAATATATACAGTGAGACGGAAGGATTCATGATTGCAATACAGGATCAAACAATAAACACCAGATATTACAGCAAGCATATTATTAAAGATCCCAATACCACAACAGATAAATACAGACCTTGCAAACAACAAATAGAAACAGTAGATCACATCACAAGCGGATGTACAATACTAGCAAATACAGAACACCCCAGAAGACATGACAATGTAGCAAAAATAATAGACAGCTTGCCTTACAACATAAACTTATAAAGCAGCACGTTCCCACATACAAGTATGCACCACAAAATGTACTGGAGAATGATGAATACAAATTATACTGGAACAGAACCATTATAACAGATAAAACAACACCACATAACAAACCTGACATGATACTCACCAATAAAAATAAGAAATTAACACAACTGATCGAAATATCCTTACCCAATACAACAAATATACAAAAGAAAACATGAGAAAAAATTGTAAAATACATCCAACTGGCTGAGGAAATAAGGACATGTGGCATCAGGATAAAGGTGACATTATACTAATTATACTATCAACTACAGGAGTCATACCACACAATATCCACCAGTAAATCAGCGCAATACAGCTACATCCAAACTTATATATACAACTACAGAAATTTGTAATTATTGATACATGTTCAATTACCCGAAAGTTCCTAAATGCAATATAACATATATCGTAAAGTTAAAAGGAAGTCACGCTTGATCAAGGTCCGCATCACTTTCCATTTTTGACAATACATAATGTCTGAGAATAGAAAGAATGAAATAATAATAATTATAATAATAATAATAATAATAATAATAATAATAATAACAATAATGAATGTCAATAAATGATAATGAATGTCAATAAATGATGATAATGAATAATAATACAGACAAATACGGTTTTGCATGCATTATCATGTTGGAATTTGAATTTGGAGCCAATTTTTTCTGGGGGTTAGGTTAGTGGACATAGCCCAATTGACCTATCTTCCTGCCAAAAGCAGTCATCTTGGCTGATGTCATGCGCTGTTGCCAAGTCGACATGCTGCCGTCTTGGATAACTTCAGCACCGCTCTCTGGAATAAATTTGGCAACAATGGAAAGTGGGGTGACACATACTTTGCTCTAATACTAACGTTCGACATCACAGAGATTTACTACTGGAATTTCGGGACAGTACTTTTCAGGAGAAGTGAGTCAACATATTACTTCCCCCCACATACAATTTGTGTATTCACCACAAGGAGAAAGTTCGAGAAATCAGAGCCAATGCAGAGACTTACCGACGATTATTCTTCCCACGCACTGTTCACGAGTAGAGCAGGGTTGGAGGGATCAGATAGTGGTACCAAGAGTATACTACGCAACAAACCATTAGGTGGCTCGCAGGGTATGTTGTAGATGGAATGCAAAGGTTTGCATATAGAATCGTGCTTACTAGATCGTTCCCCCTGTAGGTCCGGGGGTTAGAATAGGCCTGAGGTATTCCCGTTTGTCGTAAGAGGCGACTAAAAGGAGTTTCACAAGTTTCGACCTTTTTGTGATGGTCCCATGTAGAGTTTGACCTCCATTCTCCAAAATTTTCTCGAAGAGCGAGCCAATTGGGGAAGGGGGCCTTACATGGTGCATTGTGTCCATCGTGCATTGAGACCTTCAGCCCACTTTCTCGTTGCCACAATGCAGTCCTGTCCATTCTCCATCTCTTGGGTGAGGACACCTCTCTGGGTGCGTTTTCCACCATGTACTATGCAGTGTCACTTTCTGCATCAATGATGACCATGAACTTTCTTTGCACCTGATATCAAGCATGGTAGCCAGTCTGTTGTGGTGGGGTCTCCATGTAACCTGACAGTTGCAGCCCCCTGACCACACAGGGATAGCTCTGCTGATACCTGCGCCGTTAACTCCCCATGTATGCCATGGGGTAGATGCCCATCTCCCTAGGGAATCAGGGCTCTCGACAATGGCCATCCTGCCAGGTGTCCTCTGCTGCGGCTGGGTGGCACCTGTGGTGAGGGCACCTGGTCGGTGACATCAGGGTGGATGACACGCAATGAAGTGTATTCCATCATCTCTTCCTAGTCATGAAACACCAGCAGTCTTTACGCAATCACGAGCTCAATTCAGTGCAAAGAAGTACGACTCCAAATCGTTCCCCTCCTTGGCCACGCCGTGGGAGGAACGTCAGGCTAAGGATGGCAGTGGATATTATCCGCCATGATACCTTGTATGTTCGAGAGCTGATGGGGCATCTTTCATGATAATCTAGCATCAGTTATTTGTTGAGCTTTCAGAAGACAAGTTTGGAGAAGTGGAGGGCTCGTACAAAATGAGATCTGGGTCAGTCTTGATCAAAACAGCATCCTCTCCCCAGACATGGGAGTTACTCGTTTGTGACATGCTGGGGGTTGTTTCTGTAACCATCATGCCACATAAGAACTTAAATATGTCCAGGGTATCGTATTTCACAAGGACCTTCTTTTGTAGTCCTCCAATGAGCTGTGCGCCAATTTAGAGCGGTGAGGTGTACATTTCATTCTGCGTGTCCACCAGGGGCCAAGGGATAATAAGGTTGCAATCGGTGCCTTCATCTAGGCCTCTGAGGGTGATACATTGCCTGAGAAGGTCAACACGTTGGTCTATGGATGTGATCTAAAGCCCTATATCCTTCCCCTGATGTGGTGATTTAAGAGCTGGACGTTTGGCCACAGTCATCCCACTGTACTTCCAGCATCACATACCCAGATTGCGGACGCCCATCACATCCCAGTACTCCATGTGCCCCGCCTCCCTTCTGTGTCAGTTGTGGAGAGCTCTATTCGCTTTGCTCGCCAGACTGCAAGATCCTCCAGAAAGGAAGGAAAATCATGGAGTACAAGAGCCTGGAATGACTGACATACACTGAGGCTAAGAGAAAACTTAAATGCCAGCAGTATGCGCATTTGACATCATCTTACGCCACCGCTACAAGAGTTATGGCACCATCAGCTCTGCCAACCGAAGTCACCTCTCAGAGCCGAAAGACTACACCAGCTCCCTTGGTGGTGGGGGGCATTTCCCTCCCTGTTGCTCCTGCACCACCTACTTCGGGCACACTACCCCCAGACCATTTGGTCCCCTCATCTAAGCTGGAGACAGGTAGGTCTTCATCAGCTTCTCTCACGAGGAAAGGGTCCTTTGGGTCACTCTCTTCCCAGGTTTCTGCTAGTGGGAAAGACAACACCCGCCAGTGGCTGAAGAGCCCAAAAGCAGCTGGTTCTAGGGCTTCACGCTCATCCTCAGTCCCAGAGACTGAGCCAGTGAAGTCCTCCCGGCCAGGGAAACACAAGGAGCACCCATAGAAATCCAAAAAATGAAACCCCTCAGACCGAGGACATTTCGGTGTCAACCTTACCACCACTACCTACAAGCTCTGTACCTGATGATGTGGAAATTTTGATGTGCGCTGAGGTCATAGTTCTCGCCAGACCCTCAGACATAATGGATATAGACTGCTCAGACAAAATGTCGGTGGCAGCAGGTGAGCCTGAGGAGTAAATTGCCTCATTTAATGTTCCATTCCTTCCCAGGCTCATGCTGATGCCATCCTCCAGTGCAATTGCGGCAGTTTTTTCCACTGCCTGGCTGAGCTATGGCATTGCCCTCCAGGAAACCTCGTTCCCAGCAATGCGGACCCCTGCCTTCTGTGGCTATAAGGGATATTACAGGAACCATAGAAACTTTAATCGAGTGTTGGGTAGAGTTTGCGTTTATTTGCTAAAGTCGGTCTGTAGTCAACATGTGCTTCAAACCTGTCTTGAAGCTGTGCATGTCAGAATAAGGACGACACAGGAAATAATTGAATGCAATGTATATCTTGCTCCAGATGGCGCAGTACCTCTGAATGTATTAGCTGCAACTCCCTTTCCATTTTCTACTTCTGGGAGATTTAAATGCCCATAACCACTTGTGGGGTGGTGCCACGGTTACTGGCCGAGGCAGGGATGTCAAAACTTAAGTGTCTCAGTTCGACCTCTGCCTCTTAAATACTGGGGCCGCCACACATTTCAATGTGGCTCATGGTAGTTACTCGGCCACTGATTTCTCAGTTTGCAGCTCAGGATTTCTCCCATCTATCCACTGGAGTGCACATGACGACCTGGGTGGTACTGACCACCTCCCCATCTCCCTGTCACTACACAAGCGTCAGGCCCACGGACGCCTGCCCAGATGGGCTTTGAACAAGGCAGACTGGGAAACTTTCACCTCTGCTGTCACCGCTGAATCTCCCCCACACGGTAACATCGATGTGATGGTTGAGCAACTGACTGTATACAGTTGTTTCTGCGGCGGAAAACGCGATCCCCCACTCCTTAGGGTGTCTGAGGCATATGGCAGTCCTTTGGTGGTCGCCAGAAGTCGCTGAAGCAATTAAGGGGCGTCAGCGTGCTCTACTGCGGCATAAGCGGCACCTTTCCTTGGGAGCACCTCATAGCCTTTAAACAGCTCTGTGCCTGTGTTCGCTACCTTATCAAACAACGGAAGCAGGAGTGTTGGGAGAGATACATCTCACCATTGGATGACATACATCACCTTCACACAGCCTGGGCAACGATCAAACGTCTTTTTGGGTACCAGGCACCAACATGTGACCCCCGCATTACCATAAATGGCGAGTTTGGACCAACGCAAACGCGATTGCCGAGCGCTCTGGCCGGAGCTCTGCGTCGGAGAACTAGCCTGCAGTCTTTCACACACTCAAATGGCGTTTGGATGTGAACGTCCTCTCATTCACTACATGACGCCGTGAATCCTATAACTCCCCATTTACAGATGGGAGTTCTTCAGTGCCCTTGCACATTGCCCCGACACAGCTCCTGGGCCTGATCGGATCCACAGCCATATGATTAGACATCTCTCATCTGACTACAAGCGACATCTTCTCGTCATCTTCAACCAAATCTGGTGCGCAATGGCGGGAGAGGACCATCATTCCGGTGGTCAAACCTGGTAAAAACCTGCTTGATGTTGACAAGTGTTTTCTTATAGGACGACTATCTAATGAGTTCCACCCAATAATATCGAAACAGCAGACTGTGTACAGAATTTATTAAATAGCCAATACTAAACACTTTTAAATAACAACAAATTCATGTAACTTACAAAACTTAACAAATGGTTAAAGAGTGAGCTTTAAAAACAATAATGGCGGCTTGCCACCATAAAATCAAGAACCTTTTACAATAGTGCTTTTAGAGTTTATCTAAAAGACAAAATCCAATAATAAGTTAACTTGGCATTACAATTTAAAATGATTTATACAAAAAAACTTTGAGAAAGATAATGGCTCTTGGCACCATAAAATGAAAGAAACGCAACACACAACCAATAAATATAACAACAAAATAATAATTTGATACAACCAAAGGGCGAGGGCAACTCCCAACACAATCACAGACGAACGAGCTCTCAACACTTCGGAGCCTTCCCACTAGAAACGGTCCCCGAAATAAACCACTGAGAGTTCTCCGACATGCCACCCACACCTGCCCATCACTTACGCACCAAGATAAAATTCTAAAATACAGTATAACATCCCGACAGCACATGATAACCACAGCGCCGTTAACTCGGGCGCTCTTAATAAGTGCCGGAAGCCAACACACGCAAATCTCAAACAATTCTCGCTTCCTAAAACGAAACAATAAAAGCCAAGCGCTCATGAACAGTCAGACCACATTCCTAGAAGTGTCTTAACGAAACCAAACGCGACTATTCCACCAAGTTAATAATAAGACAGTAAAAAAAAAAAAAAAAAAAAAAAAAAAGAGAACACACCACTAAATGCTGTTACACAACCAAATCGTGTTGTTCAGGTCCCAGAAGACCACATATACCACCAGCAGTAATTCACTATGTATATACTGTACAAAACCGCCCTTCTTAGGCTGACTTTACCTAACACATCGACTGCCAAATGTACCATACATGAACGCATCTAAAGGTAGGACTCCAATTGAGCAAATAAATTTGTACCAACAAATATCGTAACGAGCCACACACACAGCAAAAAGTTGCAGCAACACCGTCCCACATCAGAAAAGTTCAGAAACCGCTGCTGGAGCTTCCAGGGAAAAATCTGAAAAGGCAACCCAACCCACACCACACCCTAACCTGGCAGACGACTCCAAATTTCAGCAACTTCTTGTCTCCGGGCCAGAGCATCACAGGACCCCACCGGACCTCCACATCAGACAGGCCGGAAGAACAAGTACGGCGATTCCAATTAATCACCACCGCAAAGCTAGCACAGCGGCGAGTCGCTCCCGCGAAACAGGAAAAGATCAATTGTGGAAACTAAGCCACTGGATATTACAAATAATGTTATTGAAGAATACTGCCGACTCTCTACATCAAATAAGAGCGCACGTACATTTGCGAATGAGTGGTAAAAAAACGTTAATACTATTTAGGAAATAAGTCTTAAATATAGTTACGCTTGGACACACTCGAATGTATGCGAACATACAAACGGGATAGAGGCACGTACATTTTTAGTGCAATCATCCCCTGTGGCCTGGATAAAAGGAATTACAGTTAAATGCAATTATTCATCTTAAAACGTAAATGCGTAGACTTTGTAATTAAATGAACAGAAAGACTGCAGGTCCTGAATGTCGCGGCAGATATACTGAAACTGGCGGTAGCAGCCACGAGAGGAAAAAGATGAACACATTCACGTACCTCTATTGTTGAACAGCGTCGCCGTGAAGATCGTCGTCTCCATCTGAATTCTCTGCATAAAATTAGAATAATAGTAATAATTTTCCAGAATTTCAGCAGCTGGGACCCATGGTATCACAAAAGACGAAATCGCTCTGCTTCAAATCACTTCCATTATTTAACCCAATTTTATCAGTAAGAAATGTCACAACACGTCTTAACACTAGGACAGAATAACAGCGAAAGGTAACTTATTCTAAAACTTATAAACGAAGGGCGTAAAGCTTCTTTTGTTCAGCAAATGCTTTACGCATTAATCTCTGGTAGTTGAACTAGTGTCTATATATTCACAAAAAAATTTTATATAGTTCCTTTCCCCCCCTGCGGGTCCGGGGATTACAATAGGCCCGCGGTATTCCTGCCTGTCGTAAGAGGCGACTAAAAGGAGTCCCTCCCCCTCACGGGGGTAGTTAGCGCCCTCGTCCGGAGACAGACGGTTCCACGACCTCTATTAGCGGTCATTTTGCTTTTTCACTTCTCGTTTCTTCCTACCTTTGGTTGGTTCCTTTCTTTGCTCTTCTCCACCTCACTGTCTTCCTTACTCTTTCCCCTGCAAAATCTCCTAGCCTTCTCATTGCCTTCTTCTCCTTGCCTTCTCATTGCCTTCTTCTCATTGCCTTCTTCTCCTTGCCTTCTCTGGACTTCGCCTCGGCGTTTGAGACAGTCTGTCCTCTCTCTCTCTCTCTCTCTCTCTCTCTCTCTCTCTCTCTCCCTCCCTCCCTCCCTCCCTCCCTCCCTCCCTCCCTCCCTCCCTTTTTCCTCTTCTTCCTTTCTCCCTGTGCGTGCCTGAAGGCCGACCCACGCGTTCGCACGCATAGCCGGTGACGGGGTAACGCGTAATTCCCCGCCCTGGGTAGACATGTAAGGCACGCGCGTACCCCCTGGTAAAGGCCAGGCCCGGGGAGGGGTGATTGCCTGAGCTGATACCTTCTGACCATGCCGATTGGTCACTCTGTCTGTTTCTCGGGAGGTGTGACCTGAGGTGTAAACATTCACCTAAGGCGGGAGTGCCCTCTGAGAGGGTCCCTACAAGGAAGGAGCGCGCCATCGGAGACGCTGGCAATCATGGGGGATTCCTCCGCAATGGATTTCACTCCATCTCTCTCGACTTCTGCCAAAAACGGAAACATGACCAGCCACCAGTGACAAAAGTACTACCGCCTGCCCCACAGTTCCTCGTCATTTCTCGATCTGAGGACGGAAAGGATTTTTCCTCTGTCAACCCTTTCATTATCCAGAAGGACGTAGATGCCATAGCCTGATCTGTCAAATCTTGTACCAGGTTGCGTAACGGTACCTTATTATTAGAAACTGACAGCGCCTTTCAGGCACAAAAACTGCTTCGGGCCACACTCCTGTACACGTTCCCTGTCCGGATGGAGGCCCACCGAACTTTGAATTCGTCTCGTGGTGTAGTCTATACTAGCTCCCTCGACGGATTGACTGACGATGAGATTTAATCTTTCCTCGCTGAGCAGGGTGTGACGGCTGTCCATAGGGTCGTGAAAAAGGTCAACAATGACCTTGTACCGACCCGGTCACTTTTCTTGACCTTCGATAGTGTTAAGCTGTGCCATCGCGCATCAATGCGGGCTACGAGGTTATTTCTGTTCGCCCCTATGTCCCGACACCTACGCGCTGCTACCAGTGTCAGCGTTTCAATCACACTCGACAGTCTTGTTCCATTCGGCTAAATGTGTCACTTGTGGCAGGCATACCCATGAGGGTGACTGTCCACCTCCGTCTCCTCGTTGTGTGAACTGTCAGGGTGACCATGCCGCATCCTCCCGCGACTGTCCTGTCTATAAGGAAGATCGCTGTATCCAAGAAATTCGGGTCAAAGAGAAAGTGTCCACCTCGGCTGCTTGCAAGCTATTGGGTAGTAGGAAGCCCACGCTGCTCCCAGTGGGGAAATTCAGTACTGTCCTCGCCTCTCCTCGGACTACCAGGAAGGTGGCAACCCAGACATGCGATCTGACCTTCAGCACCACGGTCGTCCGTTCGGCCAGTGCTAAGATCGCGTGGTCGACGTCTCCTCTTCCTCCCATCACCCCACAGACACTAGCCCCTTCATCAGCTTCTGCTAAGACGAAGACCCAGAAGTCAGATGCACAGGCCTTCAAGAAGGAACCGTCCCGTGCAGACTTCCTACGTACCTCGACGTCCGAGCCTTCGACCGGTACTTCCACCAAACGCCCTTCCAAGAAGGCTCATAGGAAGCACAGTTCTCCTTCTCCGCCACGGCGCATTTCTTCTTCTGCGCCACCCAGCGGTTGCCGCCCCAGGCCGTAATCCGTTTCGCCTGGCCGCACCGCTGGTGGCCGAACATGTGGCCGTTCACTGGCGGAGGAAGCTCCCAATCCCGGCCATCCTCCCAAGATGGCCGATGAAACTATAGACCTAATGGACGATGACTGTCCGCCTACTGATAGCAGCGGCAGTGCTCGCTCGAAGCCAGGCCCTCAGCGGCCTTCGCGGTGACCCCTCCTTTCATCTTCATGTTCTTCTTACGATGGCACTTGTTCACTGGAATATTCGCAGCATTTGCTCCAACCGAGAGGACTTGAAGTTGCTGCTCCGCTTGCACCGTCCGCTCGTCGTAGCCCTCCAGGAAACGAAGCTACGCCCATGCGATCAAATTGCCTTGGCACACTACACCTCTGTGCGTTTTGACCTACCCCCTGTGGTAGGTATCCCAGCTCATGGAGGGGTTATGTTGCTGGTCCGGGATGATATTTACTAAGATCTCATCACGTTGCACACTGGCCTGCAGGCAGTTGCCATCCGCATTACTCTCCCCACTTTTACATTTTCCATTTGCATCGTTTACATTCCATTGTCATCTGCCGTTACCAGGGCAGACATGATGCAACTTATTGCTCAGCTACCTGCACCATTTTTGTTAACTGGAGACTTCAATGCCCACCATCCCCTTTGGGGCTCGCCAGCATCCTGCCTGAGGGGCTCCCTGTTAGCAGACCTTTTCAACCAGCTCAATCTTGTGTGCCTCAATACTGGCGCCCCAACTTTTCTTTCAGACACATCTCACACCTATTCCCATTTAGACCTCTCTATATGTACTCCCCAACTTGCACGCCGGTTTGAGTGGTGTGCACTTTCTGATGCATATTAGAGCGACCACTTCCCGTGTGTTATCCATCTCCAGCAGCATACCCCCTATCCGTGCTCCTCTAGTTGGACCATCTCCAAGGCAGACTGGGGGCTCTTCTCTTCCAGGGCGACCTTTCAGGATCAAACCTACACAAGCTGCGATCGTCAGGTCGCACACCTCACGGAAGTCATTCTCGCTGCTGCTGAATATTCCATCCCTCACACTACTTCTTCTCCACGTCGCGTACCAGTCCCCTGGTGGACCGCAGCATGTAGAGACGCTTTACGTGCTCGTCGACGTGCTTTACACACCTTTAAACGCCACCCTACAGTGGCGCATTGTATCAATTATAAACGATTACGTGCTCAGTGTCGTCGTATTATTAAAGAAAGCAAGAAAGCCAGCTGGGCTGCTTTCACAAGCACCTTCAACAGTTTTACTCCTTCTTCTGTTGTCTGGGGTAGCCTGCGCCGGCTGTCTGGCACTAAGGTCCACTCACCAGTTTCTGGCTTGACGGTCGCGAATGACGTCCTTGTGGCCCCTGAGGATGTCTCCAATGCCTTCGGCCCTTTTTCGCCGAGGTTTCGAGCTCCGCTCATTACCACCCTGCCTTCCTCCCCAGCAAAGAGGCAGAGGAGGCTAGGCCACCTAACTTCCGCTCCTCGAATCGTGAAAGTTATAATGCCCCATTCACCATGCGGGAACTCGAAAACGCACTTGGCCGATCACGGTCCTCCGCTCCAGGGCCTGATTCTATTCATATTCAGATGCTGTAGAACCTTTCTCCTGCGGGTAAAGGTTTTCTTCTTCCTACTTCCAATCGCATCTGGATTGAGGGACATGTTCCCGCATGCTGGCGCGAGTCTATTGTTGTCCCGATTCCTAAGCCGGGGAAGGACAAGCACTTGCCTTCCAGTTATCGACCTATCTCGCTTACCAACTGTGTCTGTAAAGTGATGGAGCGAATGGTTAACTCTCGATTGGTTGGGCTGCTCGAGTCTCGACGCCTACTTACCAATGTACAATGTGGATTTCGTAGGCGCCGCTCTGCTGTTGACCATCTGGTTACCTTGTCGACCTTCATTATGAATAACTTCTTGCGGAAGCGCCCGACCGCGGCTGTGTTCTTTGATTTGGAGAAGGCTTACGGCACCTGTTGGAGGGCGGGCATTCTCCGCACCATGCATACATGGGGCCTTCGCGGTCGCCTCCCTCTTTTTATTCGTTCCTTTTTAATGGATCGACAGTTCAGGGCACGTGTGGGTTCTGTCCTGTCAGTCACCTTTCGCCAGGAGAATGGGGTGCCACAGGGCTCAGTTTTGGGCGTCGCTCTCTTCGCCATCGCGATCAATTCAATAATGGATTGCCTCCCAGCTGATGTATCAGGCTCCCTTTTCGTGGACGATTTTACCATCTAATGCAGCGCGCAGTGTACACGTGTCCTGGAACGCTGTCTTCAGCGTTCTCTTGACCGTCTTTACTCCTGGAGTGTCGCCAATGGCTTCCGTTTTTCTGCCGAGGAGACGGTCTGTATTAACTTCTGGCGCTATAAAGAGTTTCTCTCACCGTCCTTACGACTCGGTCCCGTTGCTCTCCCAATCGTGGAGACAACCAAATTTTTAGGTCTTACATTTGACAGGAAACTTAGGTGGTCTCCACATGTGTCAGATTTGGCTGCCCCTTGTAAACGTTCTTTAAATGTCCTCCGTGTTCTCAGTGGTATGTCGTGGGGAGCGGATCGAACCGTCCTGCACCATTTATATCGGTCGATCGTCCGCTCCAAGCTGGATTATAGGAGCTTCATATACTCCTCTGCACGGCCATCCATCTTACGCCGCGTCAATACCATACAACATCGGGGTTTACGACTTGCGATCGGAGCGTTTTATACTAGTCCCGTAGAGAGTCTTCATGCTGATGCTGGCGAATTGCCACTCACCTACCGGCGCGATATACTGCTTTGTCGGTATGCCTGTTGGCTACTGTCAATGCCCGACCACCCGTCTTATCGTTCATTTTTGACGACTCTCTCGACCGTCAATACGGTTTGTATGTCTCTGCCCTGCTACCCCCTGGAGTTCGCTTTCGTCGCCTCCTTCAACACCTTAATTTTTCACTCCCTGCAACCTTTCGAGTGGGCGAGAGCCACACGCCACCTTGGCTCCAGGCTCAGGTCCGCGTTCACCTTGACCTCAGCTCACTCCCAAAAGAGGTTACCCCCGGTTCAGTCTACCACTCCCTTTTTGTGGAACTTCGTTCGAAGTTCATCAATATGACCTTCATTTATACAGATGGCTCTAAGACCAATGACGGGGTCGGGTGTTCTTTTATTGTCGGGGCACAAAGTTTCAAATACCGGCTCAATGGCCATTGTTCGGTCTTCACAGCTGAGCTATTTGCCCTCTACCAGGCTGTTCTTTACATCTGCCCCCACCGACATTCTGCTTATGTCATCTACTCCGATTCCCTGACGCCATCCAGAGCCTCAGTGATCCGTATCCGGATCACCCTTTCGTGCACCGGATCCAACGCTCTCTTCGGCAGCTGGTGGACGTCGGTTCTCCGGTTAGCTTTATGTGGGTCCCTGACAATGTCGGTATCCCTGCGAACGAAGCTGCAGATGCCGCGGCCAAGGCTGCAGTCCTCTAGCCTCGGACAGCTTCTTGTTGTGTCCCTTCATCAGATTGTTGCAGGGTTATTTGTCGGCGCATTTTATCGCTGTGGCATGCCGATTGGGCTGCACTTACAGACAACAAGCTTTGGGCCTTGAAACCTCTTCCCGCGGCTTGGACGTCCTCCTCCCGCCCTTCTCGGCGGGAGGAGGTCGTTTTGGCCCGGTTACGCATTGGACACTGCCGGTTCAGCCATCGCCATCTGCTGACGGCTGCGCCGGCGCCGTTCTGCCCATGTGCGCAATTGCTGACGGTCCGCCACATTTTAATGTCCTGTTCTTATTTTAACACACTGCGTCTAGATCTTAACCTGCTATGTACTTTAGATGCCATTTTAGCGGATGACCCACGAGCAGCTGCTCGTGTTCTTCGTTTTATCAATTTGACAAACCTCTATAAGGACATGTGATGATGCTGCTTTTTAATCCTATGCCTGTCAGTCTGTGTTTTATCGTGTTTTCCCTTTTAGTTGTTGTTTTAAACTTGTGCCTCGCGGTGCATTCTTAACGTAGTCAGGGCGCTAATGACCATTGAAGTTGTGCGCCCTAAAACCACAATATATATATATATATATATATATATATATATATATATATATATATATATATATAGTTCCTTTACATCATCCACATCTGATATGGCGCAACGATCTTCACAGCGACGCTGTTCAACAATAGAGGTACGTGAATGTGTTCATCTTTTTCCTCTCGTGGCTGCTACCGCCAGTTTCAATATATCTGACGCGACATTCAGGACCTGCAGTCTTTCTGTTCATTTAATTACTTATTCCACCCATTTACGTTCTAAGATGAATAATTGCATTTAACTGTAATTCTTTTTATCCAGGCCACAGGGGATGATTGCACTAAAAAAGTACGTGCCTCTGTCCCGTTTGTATGTTCGCATTCATTCGAGTGTATGCAAGACTTACTTCAGACATAATATTAACTTTTTTTACCACTCATTCGCGAATGTACGTGCCCTCTTATTTGAAGTAGTCAGTCGGCAGTATACAATAACATTATTTGTAATATTTAGTGGCTTCGTTTCCACAATTGATCTATTCCTGTGTCGCAACAGCGCTTCGCGCGAAATATTTATTACGTGACATCCACAATAACTTTTACTTCAAAATTTCGCCCACCGACTGAATAAAGATTTTTCTAATAATAACAATTGCAATACATAAGAATACAAGAGGACGCGTTACAAATGGCGACCGAGCCCAATGACCTTTGTTAATTTCCAGAAAAATTTAGTACAAATTTTAAGTGGAAATATTTAAGCAATTTTTCCCAACCATTATTGCGACTATAACCAGTTGTTTCTCTTACATGTTACGCTAACTGCGTTTAAGGTCACCCAATTTACTAATGAAATTGGCCCATAAAATTCACATCTGTCCATAAAATAAAAAGTTTGATGTTCCTGACGTTCCTCCTTTTTTCAAATTTTTAACCGAGTAGTAAGGAAACGACCGGCAAAAGAAAATACGTAAGGTAAGAGCAACAGCACTACTACGGTTTTACCTGAGCGTAAATGTGGGACTGAATAGCGTTTTTCCGACACCCACAGCGTAGCACGCATTTTTTAAAATTTCAATTTTTTTAGATGATTTGTAGATTGCTGTTAGTAAAATATACGTGAATGCGTCCCAAGATGGCGGATCATTTTCATTGATTGCGCACGTATAAGTGATTTCAGTCTACTGTTTTACCAGAGACGTATTTTACTACACTGAATTACGCGAAAGAGCGCGACGTCATATGTGATTTGTATACGTGTAGTACGAGCCACAATAGTAGTGAAGTTCGGCTGCACGCTGGTTTACGATTACATACAGCTATGGTGAAATTAAGATCACAAACGAAAACTATGTATAATCCGTCAGATGAGGGATCAATTGCTCAACCTAGAAGACATTGCAGATACAGATACCGCAGTCGTAGCGTTAGTGGTACTCAGTTGCAAGCGACAGACGAAAATATGTCAACTCTAGAAACTGTTCCGGATTCCGCAGATGTACCAGGTCCAGCAGAGCCAGGCATTATGCATATGTTAAGAATAATAACACAGAGAGGGAATGTAACAGTCTAAATGAATACACAGATAGAAAATGTTACAGCACAGGTTGGGAATGTAACAGCCCAAATGAATGCACAGGCCGAAAATGTCATAACGCAGATAGAAAATGTCACAGCACAGGTAGGGAATGTAACAGACCTACTGAACAAGCTAGACAGTGATGTAAAAACCGTTCCTGAAATACACAATAACGTGGCGACACAACTAAAAAGGGAAGTAGCGGATCAGGTAATAGAAGTGGTGCGTGAAGATCTATACTGTATGAATCGGGATATTGGTAATTTGAAAACCACAGTAATGATGTGCCAAATCAGATAAGTTAACTGAAAATTTCAATGCCATGAATGTACAGCAAACCGAGCTCAAATGCAGGAATCTGTAAATCAAGTTGAGGGTTTGACAAAACAGCAGAAACAGCAATTCGAGGACTTTTTAGAAGAAAAAGTCACTCACATAAACCGTACTCTAGAAAGAGAGCTACAAAAAGCAATAATTAACAAAATGGGGCAAGTATACACTACAAAAAACACATCTGTAGTTAAACTTCAAATTGAAATCGGCCAGATACAGAAAACTTTGACACAGGACTTACCAGTTTCGCAGAATCAAATAGTCGAGCAACTAAACAGGAAAGTTGGTACAATGAAAGAACGAAACCAACACCAGCAGAACAACTTGACAAGATACCCACAGGTAAGAACAATAGTGCGGTCAGTCAATATCCTACCCCGAATGTACATGTGTATTCACCAAACTATGAGGTGTACGGTATCCAACGACACCGTGACGAAAGAAGGGAACAGCAGATAGCTGAACCCACTTTGTCATCAGTTTGGTTAGAATAGAGGCCAATAACACACCGTCAATTTCAAGTGTTTATCCCGAAAAAAAAAAATCCATGCGTCCGGTAATTTTTATAAAGTCATTAAAAATGTATTGCCTAAAACGTGGTCGGAACAGCAAAAGATACAATATGTTACGGTTCTGTAAGCTGAACTACGGCGACATATTCAGGAAAAAGGTAGTACAAGTACCCGAAAGCAATTTGGAGTATTTTCTATCTGCCTTGGACTCTATTGACTTAATTAATGAAGACGCAAGACAAAGCCACACCAATCAAAGTAATTTCCGTAGCAGCGGTGGCAACCAGGCTCCGAAGCGCCAACCGCAGTACGGTGTCAACAATGTAGCACGCGTGGCTGTCACGACCGGCTTTTGTCGCTTCCGCCGCAGCAGCGCATATGCCAGGCCCGAATTCGGGAGGCGATTTCAATAACAACTGTAATCAAAATTTTAATCCAGGATTTAAAAGAAAAAGAAAAAAAATGGGGACAGAAACTACTCAGGCTATTCCGGTAACCGGAAGCGAAACTGGAATAGAAACGATAACGGAAATTCAGTGGAGTAACGGTCTCAGTAATTTTCAGCATCAATTTAGCAACACCGCTGCTAACCCACGAAATGTGCAGTGGCACTACCCGATTAGCAATGAACACTGTCAGTTCCAAGCTCAAAGTAACATTACGCCTGTAAACTCACGGCAAAATCATGATCGCAATGTGCAGTGGAGTAACGACACGTCGAGGGTGAATATTATATAAGTGACGAACGAAACACCTACAAACAGTAATAATGGGACGTTAAACTATACGTGGCTTCATTATGCTCCCCAATGTTGGCCATGAATAGTCGTGGGGGCGATCCATGCTACCTTGGTAATAACTTGCTAAGATATCAAGATGAAAAGGACAATCGTGATTTGTTAATCAATGTGGAAGAACCACAGTTGTATGAAGAGGATGGTATAGTGTAAGCTAGCATACAGGCTATAGTAGGAAAAATACCTACTCATATCCTTTTGGCTGCTGGCGCAAAAATTAGTGTCATGTCGAAGGCTTTGTTTAAAGAGATTGACAGCCACAAAGCTTTACCGACCTATCCAGAACTGCAGAATATTAGGAGCCATAGGTGGAAAATCTAAGTTAATTAAGGTACAAACCATAGTCAAAATACAAATTGAAGATACTGTTTTTCGGGCAATTTTTGTAGTAGTGGAAGGACTGACGGAACGGTGTATTTTGGCATGGATTTCTTAAGGGAAAAAATGTGCAAAAATTGTCCCAAAACCTGGGAAGTGTTATCTGTTTTTAATGGGAAGAAACGTACTGTAGAGTTGATAAACGTCAAAAGTAGCAACACCAAGCCTTGTCAAGCTATACACATCCCAATTTTAAAAGTCAACACCTTTCGA
Source organism: Schistocerca piceifrons (assembly GCF_021461385.2). Classification (NCBI taxonomy): domain Eukaryota; kingdom Metazoa; phylum Arthropoda; class Insecta; order Orthoptera; family Acrididae; genus Schistocerca; species Schistocerca piceifrons. The sequence goes on along the minus strand of NW_025728233.1, from coordinate 2,040,713 downwards.
CGCCATGACTCGAACGAAATGTGATGTCAGCAAGTAGAGTAGCAAGAATTTGAGGATAAAATATCAGAATGCACAGGAATCTTTCAGAAACAAAAGGATGACATCAGAAGTGTATTGTTACGTTATGTACGCGCGTTTGACAAGAAACCTGGAGTTATTAGAACGTATCAATATCACATGGATTCCCGCCCCCCCCCCCCCCCTCCCCGCCCCACCACGACACGTTCTGCAAAAACACTTATACCATACTGTGGTCACAAAGAGAGGCCCCCCCTGCGGGTCCGGGGATTAGAATAGGCCCGCGGTATTCCTGCCTGTCGTAAGAGGCGACTAAAAGGAGTCCATCCCCCTCACGGGGGTAGTTCGCGCCTGCGTCCGGAGACGGACGGTTCCACGACCTATCATCGTGGTCCTTTTGGTTTTTTCACTTCTCGTTTCTTCCTTCCTTTTGTTGGTTCCTTTCTTTGCTCTTCTCCACCTCACTGTCTTCCTTACTCTTTCCCTTGCCTTCTCCTTGCCTTCTCATTGCTTTTTTCTCCTTGCCTTCTCATTGCCTTTTTCTCCTTGCCTTCTCATTGCTTTCTTCTCCTTGCCTTCTTATTGCCTTCTTCCCCTTGCTTTCTCATTGCCTTCTTCTCCTTGCCTTCTCTGGTCTCCGCCTCGGCGTTTGAGACAGTCTGTCCTCTTTCTCCCTCTCTCTCTTCTTTTTCCTCTTCTTCCTTCCTCCCTGTGCGTGCCTGAAGGCCGACCCACGCGTTCGCACGCGTAGCCGGTGACGGGGTAACGCGTAAGTCCCCGCCCTGGGTAGACATGTAAGGCACGCGCGTACCCCCTGGTAAAGGCCAGGCCCGGGGAGGGGTGATTGCCTGAGCTGATACCTTCTGACCATGCCGATTGGTCCCTCCGTCTGTTTCTCGGGAGGTGTGACCTGAGGTGTAAACATTCACCTAAGGCGGGAGTGCCCTCTGAGAGGGTCCCCACAAGGAAGGAGCGCGCCATCGGAGACGCTGGCAATCATGGGGGATTCCTCCGCAATGGATTCTACTCCATCTCTTTCGACTTCGACCCAAAAACGGAAACGTGACCAGCCAACAGTGACAAAAGTACTACCGCCTGCCCCACAGTTCCTCGTTGTTTCTCGAACTGAGGACGGAAAGGATTTTTCCTCTGTCAACCCTTTCGTTATTCAGAAGGGCGTAGATGCCATAGCCGGATCTGTCAAATCCTGTACCAGGTTGCGTAACGGCACCTTATTACTGGAAACTGAGAATGCCTTTCAGGCACAAAAACTGCTTCGGGCCACCCTCCTGTACACGTTCCCTGTCCGGGTGGAGGCCCACCGAACTTTGAATTCGTCTCGTGGTGTGGTCTATACTGGCTCCCTCGACGGATTGACTGACGAGGAGCTTCAATCATTCCTCGCTGAGCAGGGCGTGACGGCTGTCCATAGGGTCATGAAAAAGGTCAGCAATGACCTTGTACCGACCCGGACAATTTTCTTGACCTTCGATAGTGTTAAGCTGCCATCGCGCATCAAGGCGGGCTACGAGGTTATTTCTGTTCGCCCCTATATCCCGACACCTACGCGCTGCTACCAGTGTCAGCGTTTCAATCACACTCGACAGTCTTGTTCCAATGCGGCTAAATGTGTCACCTGTGGCAGGGATGCCCATGAGGGTGACTGTCCACCTCCGTCTCCTCGTTGTGTGAACTGTCAGGGTGACCATGCAGCATCCTCCCGCGACTGTCCTGTCTATAAGGAAGAACGCTGTATCCAGGAAATTCGGGTCAAAGAGAAAGTGTCCTCCTCGGCTGCTCGCAAGCTATTGGCTAGTAGGAAGCCCACGCTGCTCCCAGCGGGGAAATACAGTACTGTCCTCGCCTCTCCTCGGACTACCCGGGAGGTAGCAACCCAGACATGCGATCTGACCTTCAGCACCACGGTCGTCCGTTCGGCCAGTGCTAAGATCGCGCGGTCGACGTCTCCTCTTCCTCCCATCACCCCACAGACACGAGCACCTTCTTCAGCTTCTGCTAAAACGAAGACACCGAAGTCAGATGCACGGGCCTTCAAGAAGGAACCATCCCGTGCAGACTTCCTCCGTACCTCGACCTCACAGCCTTCGACCGGTACTTCCACTACACGTCCTTCCAAAAAGGCGCATAGGAAGCACAGTTCTCCTTCCCCGCCACGGCGCATTTCTTCTCTTGCGCCACCCAGCGGCTGCCGCCCCAGGCCGTCATCCGTTTCGCCTGGCCGCACCGCTGGTCGCCGTACATCTGGCCGTTCACTGGCGGAGGAAGCTCCCCCTCCCGGCCATCCTCCCGAGATGGCCGATGACCATATAGACCCAATGGACGATGACTGTCCGCCTACTGATAGCGGCGGCAGTGCTCGCTCGAAGCCAGGCCCTAAGCGGCCTTCGAGGTGACCACTTCTCTCATCTTTCTTTTCTTACGATGGCACTTATTCACTGGAATATTCGCAGCATTCGCTCCAACCGAGAGGACTTGAAGTTGCTGCTCCGCTTGCACCATCCGCTTGTCGTAGCCCTCCAGGAAACGAAGCTACGCCCATGCGATCAAATTGCCTTGGCACACTACACCTCTGTGCGGTTTGACCTACCCCCTGTGGTAGGTATCCCAGCTCATGGAGGGGTTATGTTGCTGGTCCGGGATGATATTTACTACGATCCCATCACGTTGCACACCGGCCTGCAGGCAGTTGCCATCCGCATTATTCTCCCCACTTTTACGTTTTCCTTTTGTACCGTTTACACTCCATCGTCATCTGCCGTTACCAGGGCAGACGTGATGCAACTTATTGCTCAGCTACCTGCACCATTTTTGTTAACTGGAGACTTCAATGCCCACCATCCCCTTTGGGGCTCTCCAGCATCCTGCCCGAGGGGCTCCTTGTTAGCAGACCTTTTCAACCAGCTCGATCTTGTCTGCCTCAATACTGGCGCCCCTACTTTTCTTTCGGACACATCTCACACCTATTCCCATTTAGACCTCTCTATATGTACTCCCCAACTTGCACGCCGGTTTGAGTGGTATGCACTTTCTGATACATATTCGAGCGACCACTTCCCGTGTGTTATCCATCTCCTGCAGCATACTCCCTCTCCGTGCTCCTCTCGTTGGACCATCTCCAAGGCAGACTGGGAGCTCTTCTCTTCCAGGGCTACCTTTCAGGATCAAACCTTCACAAGCTGCGATCGTCAGGTCGAACACCTCACGGAAGTCATTCTCGCTGCTGCTGAATATTCCATCCCTCACCCTACTTCTCCTCCTCGTCGCGTACCGGTCCCCTGGTGGACCGCAGCATGTAGAGACGCTTTACGTGCTCGTCGACGTGCTTTACGCACCTTTAAGCGCCACCCTACAGTGGCGAATTGTATTAATTATAAACGATTACGTGCTCAGTGTCGTCGTATTATTAAAGAAAGCAAGAAAGCCAGCTGGGCTGCTTTCACAAGCACCTTCAACAGTTCTACTCCTTCTTCTGTTGTCTGGGGTAGCCTGCGCCGGCTATCTGGCACTAAGGTCCACTCCCCAGTTTCTGGCTTGAAGGTCGCGAATGACGTCCTTGTGGCCCCTGAGGCTGTCTCCAATGCCTTCGGCCGCTTTTTCGCCGAGGTTTCGAGCTCCGCTCATTACCACCCTGCCTTCCTCCCCCGCAAACAGGCAGAGGAGGCTAGGCCACCTGACTTCCGCTCCTCGAATTGTGAAAGTTATAATGCCCCATTCACCATGCGGGAACTCGAAACCGCACTTGGCCGATCACGGTCCTCCGCTCCAGGGCCTGATTCTATTCATATTCAGATGCTGAAGAACCTTTCTCCTGCGGGTAAAGGTTTTCTTCTTCGTACATACAATCGCATCTGGATTGAGGGACATGTTCCCGCATGCTGGCGCGAGTCTATTGTTGTCCCGATTCCTAAGCCGGGGAAGGACAAGCACTTGCCTTCCAGTTATCGACCTATCTCGCTTACCAGCTGTGTCTGTAAAGTGATGGAGCGAATGGTTAACTCTCGATTGGTTTGGCTGCTCGAGTCTCGACGCCTACTTACCAATGTACAATGTGGATTTCGAAGGCGCCGCTCTGCTGTTGACCATCTGGTTACCTTGTCGACCTTCATTATGAATAACTTCTTGCGGAAGCGCCCGACCGCGGCTGTGTTCTTTGATTTGGAGAAGGCTTACGACACCTGTTGGAGGGCGGGCATTCTCCGCACCATGCATACATGGGGCTTTCGCGGTCGCCTCCCTCTTTTTATTCATTCCTTTTTAATGGATCGACAGTTTCGGGTACGTGTGGGTTCTGTCCTGTCCGACACCTTTCGCCAGGAGAATGGGGTGCCACAGGGCTCAGTTCTGAGCGTCGCTCTCTTCGCCATCGCGATCAATCCAATAATGGATTGCCTCCCAGCTGATGTATCAGGCTCCCTTTTCGTGGACGATTTTACCATCTATTGCAGCGCGCAGTGTGCACGTGTCCTGGAGCGCTGTCTTCAGCGTTCTCTTGACCGTCTTTACTCCTGGAGTGTCGCCAATGGCTTCCGTTTTTCTGCCGAGAAGACGGTCTGTATTAACTTCTGGCGCTACAAAGAGTTTCTCCCACCGTCCTTACGACTCGGTCCCGTTGCTCTCCCAATCGTGGAGACAACCAAATTTTTAGGCCTTACCTTTGACAGGAAACTTAGCTGGTCTCCACATGTGTCATGTTTGGCCGCCCGTTGTACCCGTTCTTTAAATGTCCTCCGTGTTCTCAGTGGTATGTCGTGGGGAGCGGATCGAACCGTCCTACTTCATCTATATCGGTCGATCGTCCGCTCCAAGCTGGATTATGGGAGCTTCGTATACTCCTCTGCACGGCCATCCATCTTACGCCGCCTCAACTCCATACAACATCGGGGTTTACGACTTGCGATCGGAGCATTTTATACCAGTCCCGTAGAGAGTCTTCATGCTGACGCTGGCGAATTGCCACTCACCTACCGGCGCGATATACTGCTTTGTCGGTATGCCTGTCGGCTACTGTCAATGCCCGACCATCCGTCTTATCGTTCCTTTTTTGACGACTCTCTTGACCTTCAATACGGGTTGTATGTCTCTGCCTTGCTACCCCCTGGAGTTCGCTTTCGTCGCCTCCTTCAACACCTTCATTTTTCACTCCCTGCAACCTTTCGAGTGGGCGAGAGCCGCACGCCACCTTGGCTCCAGGCTCAGGTCCGCGTTCACCTCGACCTCAGCTCGCTCCCAAAAGAGGTCACCCCCGGTTCGGTCTACCACTCCCGTTTTTTGGAACTTCGTTCGAAGTTCAACAACATGACTTTCATTTATACAGATGGCTCTAAGACCAATGACGGGGTCGGGTGTTCCTTTATTGTCGGGGCACAAAGTTTCCAATACCGGCTCCATGGCCATTGTTTGGTCTTCACAGCTGAGCTCTTTGCCCTCTACCAGGCTGTTCTTTACATCTGCCGCCACCGACATTCTGCTTATGTCATCTGCTCAGATTCCCTGAGCGCCATCCAGAGCCTCAGTGATCCGTACCCGGTTCACCCTTTCGTACACCGGATCCAACGCTCTCTTCAGCAGCTGGTGGACGTCGGTACGCCGGTTAGCTTTATGTGGGTTCCTGGCCATGTCGGTATCCCTGGGAACGAAGCTGCAGATGCCGCGGCCAAGGCTGCGGTCCTCCAGCCTCGGACAGCTTCTTGTTGTGTCCCTTCGTCCGATTTTAGCAGGGTCATTTGTCGGCGCGTTGTGTCGCTGTGGCATGCCGATTGGGCTGCACTTACCGACAACAAGCTTCGGGCCTTAAAACCTCTTCCCGTGGCTTGGACGTCCTCCTCACGCCCTTCTCGGCGGGAGGAGGTCGTTTTAGCAAGGTTAAGAATTGGACACTGCCGGTTCAGCCATCGCCATCTGCTGACGGCTGCGCCGGCGCCGTTCTGCCCATGTGGGCACTTGCTGACGGTTAGACACATTTTAATGTCCTGTCCTGATCTTAACACACTGCGCCTCGATCTTAACCTGCCTAATACTTTCGATGCCATTTTAGCGGATGACCCACGAGCAGCTGCTCGTGTTCTTTGTTTTATCAATTTGACACACCTCGCTAAGGACATTTGATGTTTTTTAATCCTATGCCTGTCAGTCTGTCTTTTATTGTGTTTTCCCTTTTAGTTGTTGTTGTCAACTTGTGCCTCGCGGTGCATTCTTAGAGTAGTCAGGGCGCTAATGACCATTGAAGTTGTGCGCCCGAAAACCACAAAAAAAAAAAAAAAAAAAAAAAAAAAAAAACAAAGAGAGGCAATGGCCAAGGAGACAAGGATGCTTGCATGGAATATTATAGAGACCTTCTTATTGCCATATTTCAGTCCACTGCTTGCAGTAAAGAAAGCGGATAAATCAGTGAGACTTGTTCTCGATGCCAGGGAAACCAATAAGATTATTGTTCCAGTAACTACCCGACCTGAAAACGTAGAACAACAATTGCAGCGGTTCCACGGAGTACAATTTTAACTAGTGTCGGCATCTGTAGTTCGTACTGGCAAATTCCCCATCACCGTATTCCGTATCCCTTACTCCTCTCACTTTTTTACTACTGGAATTAATTTTATTCGGCTTGTGGTTTTATTTATTTAGATATGATTATATATGTGTGTAGCAGCAAGTAAGTTGGTACATGGTAACTAGTAACTTTGCTTTACGATATTAAAGTTTGGATTTGCAATGTTCAAACTCATATAAAACTGAAACTGAAAGCTGATGGCAGTACACAAAATTATTTGTAACAAGTTGCTATGGTTTTGATTCAATGTTATTACACTGTCTTCACTTGGTAATTCTTTCTGCATAAAAGCAAGTAACTTTGAGTAAATATTTCACTTTGGCTGTAGGAGTCACACTAGCACACATATAAGTTCAGACATGGAATGGGAGAGGGAATAAACACTTTTATCATAAATGTGGCACACCGTAGATCAAATTATTGCTTTTTCACATTTGCTCTGGATAATCATGTAGGAAACATTCACTTGCTACTGAAACGTATTCAAGAAAGAAAGAAAGAAAGAAAGAAAGAAAACTGTATCTGAACTCACTACCTTGCATCGTATTCAGAAAAGTCAGTAATGAAATTCAAATGATTGTCACAGCACTGAATGTTGGTTACGTTATGCAGTGGATTTTTGAATACTGTTAATGAGAACAGGCACCCGGCTAGCCCGTGTTCTCGTAATCTCAGGGAAAAAATGTAAAATATTGCTTTAGTTTCACAGAGCAGACCTTGCCACAAAATGTGAAAACGATAGTCATAACACAGTTATTCGTTACATTTTTGTGGTGGAATAGAACATGTCGCACAGTACCTTCCAAATCAAACTGAGAAATGCACTGAATAGTATAATATAGTCTGCCGGCACTGTTGGAAGCTGTAAGAAAATGTTAAATATTGTTATGTTATCTCGCTTTACCGGCGAGACGACTGCGATGACTGAAATATATATTTTTTTAGATGTGCCGCGTCTGCGGCCGTTGCCGTCTCAGATTGGTACAACGGCTTCCGCTAAATTAAATGCTGAAAATGTCTAGATTATCTACGGGACGAATGGCTGGCAACTTTACAAATTATTTTAAAAATATATTTGCTCAAACTCTATATATTCAAACAAAAATGCACTAATTTTACACACCTTTTTACAAAAACTGGTCTAATGGCGGATCTCAAGCTTCATGAACAAAAGAATCACGGCCAGCATATACATTTGCTTAACACGCAAGTCTTACTCGTAACGAAACCCAAGGAGAACAGAGAAATTACTAAAATGATTTTTACTGTTTATACATGTACTGAAGTGTCCTCTTTATCTGAGGCACAGTTCATAATCACCAATTCATTTAACAAGAATACGATTGTCTAAGGTAATAATGTCATGGATTCAAAGTTAAAAAATGCATAAAACGTCAAATAATTATGAATGTTCTACATACACACATAATATATTCGTGAAATGTATTTCTTTATTGCTTCACTTGGTAATGTTTATTCGTGTTTAAATTATTTCTCTTTCGCCGTGTGCGTAGCGTTATATCCATACATGTTAACTAGTATTACAAACACGGAAAAAAATTGTCACACTTTTTATGACGATTAGCCAGGGGACGCTACAACCTGAAAGTAAGAAATACACAGCATTCATATTTGCAATCAGGTCCTACCAGTATTGCATTTTGCCCTTTGGGTTAAATGTGAGTGCTGGTGTTTTCATCACTGCACTCGAAACCGTGTTAGGGCCTGACCTCTTAGACAAACTCACAGTATATACAGGGTGGTCCATTGATAGTGACCGGGCCAGATATCTCACGAAACAAGCGTCAAACGAAGAAACGACGAAGAACGAAACTCGTCCAGCTTGAAGGGGAAACCAGATGGCGCTATGGTTGGCCCGTTAGACGGCGTAGCCATAGGTCAAACGGATATCAACTGTGTGTTTTTTTTTTACATTTTCGTGTAGTACGTAAAGAAATATGAATGTTTTAGTAGGACCACTTATTTCGCTTTGTGATAGATGGCGCTGTAACAGTCACAAACATATGAGCACGTGGTATCACGTAACATTCCGCCAGTGCGGACGGTATTTGCTTCGTGATACATTACCCGTGTTAAAATGGAGCGTTTACCAATTGCGGAAAAGGTCGATATCGTGTTGATGTATGGATATTGTGATCAAAATGCCCAACGGGCGTGTGTTATGTAGGCTGCTCGGTATCCTTGACGACGACACCCAAGTGTCCGGACCGTTCGCCGGATAGTTAGGTTACTTAAGGAATCAGGAAGAGTTCAGCCACATTTTAAACGTCAACCACGTCCTGCAACAAATGATGATGCCCAAGTTGGTGTTTTAGCTGCTGTTACGGCTAATCCGCACATCAGTAGCAAACAAATGGCGCGAGAATCGGGAATCTCAAAAACGTCGGTGAGAATCAACATAGATTGCACTCGTACCATATTTCTATGCACCAGAAATTGCATGGCAACGACTTTGAACGACGTGTACATTTCTGCCACTGGACGCAAGAGAAATTACGGGACGATGACAGATATTTTGTACACGTTCTATTTAGCGACGAAGCGTCATTCACCAACAGCGGTAACGTAAACCGGCGTAATATGCACTATTGGGCAACGAAAAACCCACAATGGCTGTCACAAGTGGAACATCAGCGACCTTGGCGGGTTAATGTATGGTGCAGCATTATGGCAGGAAGGATAATTGGCCCCAATTTTATCGATGGCAATCTAAATGGTGCAATGTATGCTAATTTCCTACGTAATGGTCTACCGATGTTACTACAAGATGTTTCACTGCATGACAGAATGGCGATGTACTTCCAACATGATGGATGTCTGGCACATAGCTCGTGTGCGGTTAAAGCGGTATTGAAGAGCATATTTCATGTCAGGTGGCTTGGTCGTCGAAGCACGTTAACCGGATCTGACGTCCCCGGATTTCTTTGTGGGGAAGGCTGAAGGATGTATGCTACCGTGATCCACCGACAACGCCTGACAACATGCGTCAGCGCATTGTCAATGCATGTGCGAACATTACGGAAGGCGAACTACTCGCTGTTGAGAGGAATGTCCTTACACCTATTTCCAAATGCACTGAGGTTGACGGACATCATTTTGAGCATTTATTGTATTAATGTGGTGCTTACAGATAATCACGCTGTAACAGCATGCGTTCTCAGAAGTGATAAATTCACAAAGGTACATGTATCACATTGGAACAACCGAAATAAAATGTTAAAACGTACCTACGTTTTGTAATTTAATTTAAAAAGCCTACCTGTTACCAACTGTTGGTCTAAAATTGTAAGCCATGTGTTTGTGACTATTACAGCGCCATCTATCAGAAAGCGAAAAAGTGGTCCAATTAAAATATATTTCTTTACGTACTACACGAATATGCAATAAAAAATGGTGATTCCTATTTTTAAAAATGCAGTTGATATCCGTTTGACCTATGGCAGCGCCATCTAGCAGGTCAACCATAGCGCCATCTGGTTTCCCCCTTCAAGCTAGACAGGTTTCGTTCTTTGTAGTTCTTTCGTTTGACTCTTATTTCGTCAGATGTTTGGTCCGGTCACGATCAATGGACTACCTTGTATAGACATCTTAATAGCAACTCCTACTTGGAATGAGCATATACAACTTTTAGACAGGATGTTACAGAGGTTTTCAGCAGCTGGTGTTACAGCGAAACTTAAGAGATCGAAATTTGTAAGAAAAGACATCAAATTTCTCGGTCACATAATTTCGCCCGCTGGGATAAAGCCTGACCCTTAGAAACTATTAGCGATAAAAAAATTTCCAGCCCCTTGCACAAAGGGACAGCTAAAGGCACTCGTAGGCTTCTGTTCATTTTTCCGCCGGTTCGTTCAGAACAAATTGCTCAGTGACTCTGCATTATTAGACGTAAAGGAGCACAAACAGTGGAACTGGACGCAACAGTGCCAAGCTGATTTTGGTAGTATGAAACATGCTTCGGTAAACTCAAATATTTTAGGGCCACTTGACATGAGGAAAGATTTTTGTATAGCAGCCGATGCTTCATTTTCGGGATTAGGAGCCTGTCTGTTTCAGCTGGATGAAGGTGGGGCACAGGCAATGTTAACGTTATTGGTTTTGCTGCCCGCATACTATCACAGTGTGAACGCAGAATTCCACCACATAGTTAGAAGCCCTTTCTATTGTGTGGTCATTCAAGGAATTTAATTATCTATTTGGCAAACATATACGGGTCTACAGTGACCACCAGGCGTTAAGCTTTTTACTCACGTGTAAGTTATTACATAATAGCCTTGCGCGGTGGGCTTTGTTTTTGCTGTCTTATGATTTTGAAATTATATATGTGAAGGGCACAGACAACCTAATCGCCGATGCACTGTCACGGTTACCCCAAGGATTACCCAAGTTTGAAGAGGTGATAGAACAAAATACAGAATTTAAGGTTATGCTTATAAAGGACACTAAATTTAGATAATATTTTTTGGATATGTGTAACAACATGGCGATATTGCAGGAAGAAGATGAGCGGTGGAAGAAAGTCAGATTTCAATTAAACAGTAACCCACCCGCACCTGTACGACAGCATTACAAGTTGTGTAACTGCTACTTTCCCAATATGCTTCGACGCGCACAACAAATTTTGAAAACTGGTATTGTTTGTCAAAAGGCTAAGCCTGTCAATCTGAACTGCGAGACAGAGTTACATCCTGTTTTACCAAAAAACCCTCTAGAGCAGGTATGCATAGATGCTATGGGTCATTTACCCTCTGCAAGAGGAGGGGTGAAAAATATAATTGGTGTATATGATGTATTTTCGAAATATGTGAAACTATGCCACAAAAACAACCGCAGCTAAGCCTATTATTAGACTATGCTAAATGACTACTTTCTGTCTGTTGGGAAACTGCAGGCGATCTTATCAGATAATGCAACCAATTTTACATGCCACACTTGGAAACAATTTCTAAAAGAGCAGCAGGTGAAACAAATTTTCATATCCAAATATAGCCCGCAATCCTACCCCATAGAGGAGTTGTCCGTGAATTGAACATGTTTGAGGATGTATGTAGGCCAACAAACAGTCTAAATGGATTGAATACTTAAACGTTTTTGAACAGATAGTAAATAATCTTCCAATTTACGAAACAACAGTTACACCGTCGGAATTAATATACAATAGGAAAGAAAACAATGAATCGGTTAACCCCATCAGATCTGTTCCAAGACAACCTGGAGCTTCAAATGAAATGGTAAGACAGGTATTGATCTCTATTACAAAACGAGCTCAACGCCGTAAGAAACATTTTGACAAACAGCTACATGGTGTTAACAGATTTGTGGTTAGAGAAAAAGTATTACTTAAGACCCATGTGAAATCTTCTGTCAGCCAAGAAAAACGTTAAGTGGCAAATAAGATATTTTGGTCCGTATATCATTGTACATATTCCGCATGACGGATGGAATTTATTTGCGTATCCTCAAAATGGTACGATAAAAGGACTCTATGCACACACAAACTAAAGGAAATTCCACCATGTTTAAGTTGTCGTCGACGTCGTCGTCGTCGTCGTAGTCTTCGTCGTCGTCGTCTTCTTCAGTCCTGAGACTGGTTTGATGCAGCTCTCCATGTTACTCTATCCTGTGCAAGCTGCTTCATCTCCCAGTACTTACTGCAACCTACATCCTTCAGAATCTGCTTAGTGTATTCATCTCTTGGTCTCCCTCTACGATTTTTACGCTCCACGCTGCCCTCCAATGCTAAATTTGTGATCCCTTGATGCCTCAGAACACGTCCTACCAACCGGTCCCTTCTTCTTGTCAAGTTGTGCCACAAACTCCTCTTCTCCGCAATTCTATTCAATACCGCCTCATTAGTTATGTGATCTACCCATCTAATCTTCAGCATTCTTCTGTAGCACCACATTTTGAAAGCTTCTATTCTCTTCCTGTCCAAACTATTTATCGTCCATGTTTCACTTCCATACATGGCCACACTCAATACAAATACTTTCAGAAACGACTTACTGACACTTAAATCTATACTCGATGTTAACAAATTTCTCTTCTTCAGAAACGCTTTCCTTGCTATTGCCAGTCTACATTTTATATTCTATCTACTTCAACCATCATAACTTATTTTGATCCCCAAATAGCAAAACTATTTTACTACTTTATGTGTCTCATTTCCTAATCTAATTCCCTCAGCATCACCCGACTTAATTTGACTACATTCCGTATCCTCGTTTTGCTTTTGTTGATTTTTATCTTATATCCTCCTTTCAAGATACTGTCCATTCCGTTCAACTGCTCTTCCAAGTCCTTTGCTGTCTCTGACAGAATTACAATGTCATCGGCGAACCTCAAAGTTTTTATTTCTTCACCATGGACTTTAATTCCTTCTCCGAATTATTCTTTTCTTTCCTTTACTGCTTACTCCATATACAGATTGAATAACATCGGGGACAGCTACAACCCTGTCTCACTCCCTTCCCAACCGCTGCTTCCCTTTCATGCCCCTCGACTCTTATAACTGTCATCTGGTTTCTGTACAAATTGTAAATAGCCTTTCGCTCCCTGTATTTTACCCCTGCCACCTTTAGAATTTGAAAGAGAGTATTCCAGTCAACATTGTCAAAAGCTTTCTCTAAGTCTACAAATGCTAGAAACGTAGGTTTGCCTTTCCTTAATCTATTTTCTAAGATAACTCGTAGGGTCAGTATTGCCTCAATGTTCCAACATTTCTGCGGAATCCAAACTGATCTTCACCGAGGTCAGCTTCTACCAGTTTTTCCATTCGTCTGTAAAGAATTCGCGTTAGTATTTTGCAGCTGTGACTTATTAAACTGATAGTTAGGTTATTTTCACATCTGTCAACACCTGCTTTCTTTGGGATTGGAATTATTATGTTCTTCTTGAAGTCTGAGGGTATTTCACCTGTCTCGTACATCTTGCTCACCAGATGGTAGAGTTTTGTCAGGACTGGCTCTCCCAAGGCCGTCAGTAGTTCTAATGGAATGTTGTCTACTCCCAGGGCCTTCTTTCAACTCAGGTCTTTCAGTGCTCTGTCAAAATCTTCACGCTGTTTCGTATCTCCCATTTCATCTTCATCTACATCCTCTTCCATTTCCATAATATTGTGCTCAAGTACATCGCCCCTGTCTTATCATTATATAATCTATCTGATACCTTCTAGTATCTCCAGGATTCTTCCATGTATACAACCTTCTTTTATGATTCTTGAACCAAGTGTTAGCTATGATTAAGTTATGCTCTGTGCAAAATTCTACTAGACGGCTTCCTCTTTCATTCCTCTTCCTCAATCCATATTCATCCACTATATTCCCTTCTCTCCCTTTTCCTACTCTCGAATTCCAGAAGAAATACGATGAGGTTAAAGTAGGTATATCATCTTATGCAGCTACGTCAATCGGAGCAATCAGAGCATTTCACTACTTCTGTTTACATTTGTCAGTAATTGTGGACTCAATACACAAGCAAGCTAGGACATACAGGTCAATTGGTGACTAGCAATGTTAACATAGGATACACTTCGACGGTTGACTGAATAGCTGATTAGTTTCTGACCACAGTGTTTTTTTTTTTTTTTTTTTTTTTTTTTTTTTTTTTTTTTTTTTTTTTTTTTTTCCAGGCGTTTCCACACCACCACTAGGCTTTATTTATGAATATATCGAGCAAAACGATATTGAATTTTTTTATGCCCTGATGATATGATTTCTGGTTGCTAATGAATGTTCAGCGTGTTATACTCCATACGCACGACAATCTGACCTAAGTAAAGTGCATCCCAAGACAAGAGTTTAGGAATTAAAAAAGAACTAGTGTGATCTTACTGAAATAAAAATAATTTTTGAACTTTATACACACGTTTGAGTGCAAGTACACTGCTGAGGTACGATGTGTAAACACGATATGAGGTTAAAGTAGGTGTATCTTCTTATGCAGCTACGGGGCGGCTGTGCGGTTCTAGGAGCTACAGTCTGGAACCGCGTGACTGCTACGGTCGCAAATTCGAATCCTGCCTCGGGCATGCATGTGTGTGATGTCCTTGGGTTAGTTAGGTTTAAGTAGTTCTAAGTTCTAGCGGACTGATGACCTCAGAAGTTAAGTCCCATAGTGCTCAGAGCCATTTCAGCCATAAAATAGATCCTGGTATGAAAGAGGGAGGAAGTGGAGAGCATAAGCAACTATAAGGAAGACTTTACCCCACTTACTACTCTAGATACCCTTGCAGCCAGTGGACCGATACACTAAAAATACTACCTTCTTGTAAAACGTTCTTGTTTTCAGCAAAAATGTAACTGCAGAATCATAGAAAAGGCTTGTGAAATGTAATGTTAATGTGAACTTGCGATTGAAAATGTTTTTTGTAAGTACGAATAATGACACTGTGAATCATCGTACAGAACTGAACTATAAGTTTGATCTAAAAGGCGATGTAATGTAATATCCACGTATTTGATGTAAACGATGATGTAACGTAATATCAATGTATTTAATGTAAAGAACGATGTAGTAATTTTTGTATCTAGTAAGTAAGTATTTTGTGTGCCCTAGTGTGTACGTTTTGTTTTCCTTGCTAAGTACCAGTGCCAGCATCAGAACTATATAAACTGAGTGATGAAGATAACTCCATTAAAGAAATGAACAATGCCATTTAAGTACGTGTGTAGAGGAGTCAGGAACTACCTGTGTGTTAAGTGGTTGGGCTCATTGCCCGAAATTTGACATTTCTTCGGACAATTCGCCCAAGGGGGCAATGTAAAGGAATTATATAATTTTTTTAATAAATATATACACACTAGTTGAACTACCAGAGATTAATGCGTAAAGCATCTGCTGAACAAAAGCTACTTCACGCCCTTCGTTTGTTATGTTATATCCTAGGCAGTAATGCCAACCGAGCCCGCTGCCAAAAGGTCGGCAGCATCAAAGTCCGGACGCCGTCCGCATAAGCAGCGCCAGCGAGACAGCAAATCGCCGCAAGTCTGCGCGCGCCACCGCTGGCTTCTGGGTTCTTAAGCGCTGGAGTCGCGAGCGCTAGGACAGTTCTGTATTCGCCGCTCAGTTGTATACTCGCCTCCGAATTGTGTACTTGGTAGTCAGTTGTGTGTTCATCGCAGCAGAGTTGTTGTTTGTCGTCAGCCGACGCTGACCTAGCCGCTCCGACTCGAACTAGACAGATTTCTGTAGACACCGAGTTCACTACTGTGTTACTGTATCTTCATTAATAAAAGATAAGTACCGACTTTTATTTAATATGAGTGTTTGGGCTTTCATCTTTCTGTTCACTGTTCCAGCGGACCGGTTGGCCCGCTATTAAAAGTGTGGCGGTGACTTCGTAAGCCATTTCTACAGCCAAGTGTTTGTCGCTACGAACACCGCCACAAAACGTTACTTTTAGAATAAGTTACCTTTCGCTGTTATTCTGTCCTAGTGTTAAGACGTGTTGTGCCATTTCTTACTGATAAAATTGGGTTAAATAATGAAAGTGATTTGAACCAGAGCGATTTCGTCTTTTGTGATACCATGGGTCCCAGCTGCTGAAATTCTGGAAAATTATTACTATTATTCTAATTTTATGCAGAGAATTCAGATGGAGACGACGATCTTCACGGCGACGCTGTTCAACAATAGAGGTACGTGAATGTGTTCATCTTTTTCCTCTCGTGGCTGCTACCGCCAGTTTCAGTATATCTGCCGCGACATTCAGGACCTGCAGTCTTTCTGTTCATTTAATTACAAAGTCTACGCATTTACGTTTTAAGATGAATAATTGCATTTAACTGTAATTCCTTTTATCCAGGCCACAGGGGATGATTGCACTAAAAATGTACGTGCCTCTGTCCCGTTCGTATATTCGCATACATTCGAGTGTATATAAGATTTACTTCAGACATAATATTAACGTTTTTTTACCACTCATTCGCGAATGTACGTGCCCTCTTATTTGATGTAGTCAGTCGGCAGTATTCTTCATTAACATTATTTGTAATATTCAGTGGCTTAGTTTCCACAATTGATCTTTTCCTGTGTCGCAACAGTGCTTCACGCGAAATATTTATCACGCGACATCCACAATAACTTTTATTTCAAAATTTCAACGACTAACTGAATAAAGATTTTTCTAATAATAACAACAGTAAAACATAATAATATAAGAGGAGGCGTTTCAATAACTATCGGACCATCAGCCTCAGCAGCCTTCTTTGTAAGCTGCTGGAACATGTGGTACGTCGGCAGTTGGGTTGGGCTCTGGAGTCACGTTGCCTGCTGGCTCCAAGTCAGGGCGGCTTCCGCCTGGGGCGCTCTACCACTGACAATCTTGTGTCCATCGAGTCTGCCATCCAGACAGCCTTTACCAGACGACAACACCTGGTTGCGTGTTTTTTGACTTACGTAAAGCACACGACACGACCTGGTGACATCATATTCTTGCCACATTGTATGAGTGGAGTCTCCAGGGCCCGCTCCCGATTTTTATCCAAAACTTCCTCTTGCGCCGTGCTTTCCATGTCCAAGTTGGTGCCTCCCATAGTTCCATCCATATCCAGGAGAATGGAGCCCCGCAGGGCTCTGTATTAAGTGTCTCTTTGTTTTTAGTGGCCATTAACGGCCTAGCAGTAGCTGCCGGGCCCTCCATCTTCCCTTCTCTGTATGCAGACGACTTCTGCATTTCGTACTGCTGCTTCAGTAATGTTGTTGCTGAGCAGCTCCTACAGGGAGCCATCCACAAGGCGCAGCCATGGGCTGTAGCCCACGGCTTCCAATTTTCAGCCACAAAGTCGTTCGTCGTGCACTTCTGTCGGCGTTGTATCGTTCATCCGCAACCAGCACTTTACCTTCATTACGATCCACTCACTGTAGTGCAGACACGCAGATTCCTAGGATTGGTTGTCGACGCTCGATCGACTTGTCTCCTACATCATCAGCTTAAGCAGAAGTGCTGGCAGCACCTCAATGCCATCCATTGCCTGAGCAACTGCAGATGGCTGTACTCTGCTGACGCTCTACAGAGCCCTTGTCCAATCTAGAATTGACTATGGGAGTGTGGTTTATGGCTCGGCAGTGCCTTCAGTGTTGCATTTACTCGACCCTGTGCAGCACTGTGGGGTTCGAGTAGCGACAGGACCTTTTAGGACGAGTCCGGTGACCAGTGTACTGGTGGAGGCTGGTTTTCTTCCACTGCAGATCAGACGTGCGCAACTGCTCGCCAGTTACGCACCACACATTTGTAGTTTCCCTGAGAATCTGAATTACTGTCTCCTTTTCCCGCCCACGGCAGTCCATCTCCCACATCGGCGGCCCAGGTCGGGGCTAACGATTGCAGTTCACGTGCGGTCCCTTCTCTCCGAACTAGAGTCATTCCCTTTACCACCTCTACTTGCGGTCCGTTCACGTATGCCTCCATGGTGTACGCCTCGGCCGCAGCTTCGTGTGGACCCTTCACGTAGCCCTAAGGACTCCATTAACCCTACAGCTCTCCGCTGTCACTTCCTCTCAACTCTTTACGTATTCTGGGGCTCTGAAAAGGTTTAAACCGACCGTTCGATGGCTGATGGTCGCATTGGTTTTGCCTATGTTCACGACGGCCATATTGAACAGCATTCCTTACCGGATGGCAGCTGATGGTAGTTTCTCGTGCACTTCAGTATCTCCGTTCATGCCCTGGGGAGTCTTTTCTTTTATGTACTGACTCCTTGAGCAGATTGAAAACTATCGACCAGTGCTACTCTCGTCATCCTTTGGTAGCGTCCATGCAAGAGTCCATCTATGCCCTGGAACGGTCCAGTCGTTCAGTGGTGTTCGTCTGGACCCATGGTCACGTCGGAATCCCAGGAAGTGAACTTTCTGACAGGCTGCCCAAACAGGCTACACGGAAACCACTTCTGGAGATGGGCGTCCCAGCTTCTGACCAGCGTTCGTTATTACGCCGCAAGGTTTTTCAGCTTTGGGAGACGGAATGGCGAAATCTCAGTACGCACAACAAACTGCGAGCCATTAAGGGGACCACAAATGTGTGGAAGTCCTCGATGAGGGCGTCTCGCAGGGACTCTGTGGTTCTCTGCAGGCCATGCATGGGCGACCCACGGCTACCTCCTGCGCCGTGAAGCCCCACCTCAGTGTCGGTGCGGCTCCCGGTTGACAGAGGCCCATATTCTTCTACGTCTTTCTTTGGCTGTCCCGCGACTTCATCTTCGGTTGCTGGACTCGTTATCATTGATTTTAGCAGACAACGCCTCATCGGCTGATATGGTTTTACGTTTCATCCTTGAGGGTCAGTTTTATCATTCGATCTGAGTTTTAGCGCCTGTCCTTTGTCCCTCTGTGCCCTACACCCTAGAGCTTTTAGGGTGAAGGTTTTAATGTGTTGCAGGGTGGTTGGCTTTTCCTTTTTATTTTCGCGGTAGGCCAGCCACTGTAATCTGCTTCCTTGTTTTACACTCTTCTGTTTCTTGCATCTCTGTTGTTTTCTTATCCTCTTTTGTTCCTTTCAGTGTTCATTAACTTTCCTTCGTTCTTGTGGTCTTTCCTTTCTTTACGTTTTGTGTTATGTCTTATCTATTTTATTCTCACACTTGTGGTATCTTTTTATTAGGAACGAGGGCCCGATTACCTCTTAGTTTGGTCCCTTTCCCCCTCTTTTAAACCCACCAACCAGCTAGATCGTTCTGTGTGCTGCCCCTGCCTGGCCTTCAGATTATTCTTTATTCGTGAATAATAATGATAGTCACCATATCTCTGTGTATGCACACTCTCTCTCTCTCTCTCTCTCTCTCTCTCTCTCTCTCTCTCTCTCTCTCTCTCTCCTTCAACCAAAGGCTGGACGAATTAACGGAACGTTCGTTTATATTGCAAGTTGTTCCATTTTTGTTGTCCTGCAGTAAGACGTTCTCTGTGTCAGATTTGTGCTATTCCTGTGTGTGTAGTATCCGATACAACAGTTGCAACGGGCTACCTCGCATTTCCTTATATGTGTTTATGGAAATACGTGCAAGATTTTTACCAGACCTGTCCTATTTTTGGACTGTAGAACTCCCCTGTTGCGTCCTACAACCGTTAATTAATAATCAAAAACCCTTATTAAAAGAGATGATGTCAGATATAGGCCAGAGTCGAGACTGCATAAAATCAACAGGTAGGGTCAAGTCTACCTGCTGAGTGGGAATCGGTAGTCAGGTAGGCGTTTTAGTCTCCACCACCCCTATCGCCACATTCGACACATTCTTATGAAAGAGAACTGACAGAATCCGCAATATCTACATCTTAATGGGAATAAAGTGTCTTCCTATAGTTACTTTAGTAGATTATCTAATACTGCCGCTGTACTTAATGTTATGCAATTTGTTCGGTACTAAAATTCGCTTTTCAACCCTCGGAATCAACATTTCTGCTCATGACCCTAATTTACGGCTTCGGTCGAAATTTTGATAAGCCTACCCGCTCCTGCGAAAAAGGCGTTTTACAGATGGACGGACAGGCTGACGCAAAGCAAATGAAAAAAAAATATTTTTTATTGTGACGTAATTGCAAAAAAAAACGCTTTTCACATTTTTTTCCTTACTTGTAGTTTAAAATCTTGCTTATTGCTGATTTTCATGACTCTAGGCCAACCGGAAATACTTTATAGGTTTTGATGAGTGAGTTTGTGATTATTAAAATATGTGATATAAATAGCCGTAGCTTTTGATTGCACTGTCTTAGAATCGTACATTTATTAAACCGCCAAGGGATCGTATACCTTAGTATGTGACATAAATGTAAACTTGATACTACAACCGGTTCATGAGAAAAAGAGTTTTAAGTTAGACAGCCTGACAGGCAACGGACCCTGCAACGTTTTCGTTTTTATCGGTTTAGATACGGAACCCTAAAAAGGCAGTCATGGCCTTTAATGATTTGTAATGACGGAAAGATGTCTATTCATCTAATCGCTTCATCAGCCAGGTAAATGGCGTCGCAAACTTCTTTGTTATTTGCGGTTGCTATGGTTGTCAAACACACAGATCCTCTCCAGAGGTTTTTTGGTAGATTGGTATGAATGATGACAGTGCCACAAAAGCAGACTTGTTAAACACGGTTTTCAGAAACTCCTTCAGCAAAGAATTCGAAGTAAGCATTCTTGAATTCCAATCAAGAATAACTGCCAAGATGAGAAACATAGTAGATGCCCTAGGTGTAGCAAAGCAGCTTAAATCACTTGATAAAGACAAGGCCTCTGGTCCAGATTGTATATCAAATGGTTCAAATGGCTCTGAGCACTATGGGACTTAGCTGCTGAGGTCATCAGTCCCCTAGAACTTAGAACTACTTAAACGTAACTAACCTAAGGCCATCATACACATCCATGCCCAGAGGCAGGATTCGAACCTGAGACCATAGCGGTCGCGCGGTTCCAGACTGTAGCGCCCAGAACCGCTCGGTCACACCGGCCGGCGATTGTATATCAGTCAGGTCCCTTTCAGAGTATGCTGATACAATAGCTCCATATTTAGCAGTTATATACAACCCCACGCTCACAGGAAGATCTGGATCTAAAGACAGGAAAATTGCTCAACTCACACCAATACCCAAAAAGGTAAGTAGGTCCGAAAAAATTACGAAAATGGGCGAAAAATACGTAAAATTAGGGAAGATACAAAAAATATGAGAAATTTAAAAAAAATTGGCGAAGCATGTTATAAATTAGAAACCCTTTCACTACACAGTACAACTGACTGGGCTCATGCAGTTCATCTGTACCTATAGAGAGAGAATTACTATTGATAATCTGCTATTGTTTATAACAAACCTGCACCTCTATCACGCGATGCTCAGACCTCGAATGAAAAGGGCTATGGGCAGTTGAGATGATGATGGGGAAAGGTGCTTGATCCACATTGTTCGACTGGGGCTGCCATTGGCTGAGAGGGGGGGGGGGGGGGGGGGGGTCCCTGCCATTTTTATGTCACGTGATGTCTATAGAGTTACGCCACGTACAGACAAGCTAGTAATTACAGCCGGCCGGTGTGGCCGAGCGGTTGTAGGTGCTTCACGCTGGAAACGCGCGGCCGCTACGATCGCAGGTTCGAGTCCTGCCTTTGGGCACGGATGTGTATGATGTCCTTAGGTTAGTTAGGTTTAAGGTTTAAGTAGTTCCAAGATATAGGGGACTGATGACCTCAGATGCTAAGTCCCATAGTGCTCAGAGCCATTTGAACCATTTTTAATTATTACAAATTCAGAAAAAGTCCATCAAGAGCTTAATAAACTGAGCAAGTCAGTAACGCGTTAGTACACTTCTGGCCGTTATGGAAACAGTTAATCGGCTTGGCATGGAACGATAGTGTTGTTAGATGCCCTCCTGAGAAATATCGAGCCAAATTCTTTCCAGTTGGCGCGTTAGATCGTCAAAATACCGAGCTACTAGGAAGGCGCTGCCCATAATTCTCCAAACTTTCTCAACTGGGGAGAGATCTGGCGACCTTGCTGGTCCAGGTAGGGTTTGACAAGCACGATACAAGTAACAGAAATTCTACCTGCATGCAGGTAATTTTGCTGAAATGTAAGTCCAGAATAGCTTGCCTCGAAGGGCACAAGAACGGGGCATAGAATATACTCGATGTGCCATTGTGCTGTAAGGGTGCCACAGGTGACAACGAAAGGGGTCCTGCTATGGAATCACTTTGTCGGATTGTACGGAGTGTGGTAGACAGGTCTATATCCCACCACTCTCCGGGGTGTCTCAAGATGTGTACTCGCTGGCCATCGGGACTTTGGTCGAAGTAGGACTCCTCACTGAAGACATTTCTACTCCAGTCAATGTGACTCCAGGCCCGAATGAACAGCGAAGACGTTTATGGCGACGCCCTGGACAGTGATGGGACACCAACTTGACTGCCGCCCGCCGTACGGCCTACCAACCACAAGTGATGGTCTGGGTGCCATTTCACTTCATAGCAGAACCGCTTCGGTTGTCAACCGTGGCACCCTTACGGCACAGTGGTGCGTAGACAATACTGTGCGCCCTGTTTTGTTGCCCTTCGTGGCATGCCACCCTGGGTTTACGTTTCAGCAAGACGACGTCCGTCCGCATACGGCGAGAGTTTCTACTGCCTGTCTTCGCGCCTCCGAACCGTACATTGGACAGCAAGATCGTCACATGTCTCATCAGCTGAGAACGTTCAGAGCATTACAGGCAGGGCCCTCCCACCAGCTCGGGATTTTGACGGTCTAACGCGCCAGTGTGACAGAATTTGACACGGTATTCCTCAGGACGACTTCGAGAAAATCTGTCAATCAGTGACAAGCCGAATAACTGCTTTCATAAGGGCCAGACGTAGACCAATGCATTACTGACTTTCTCAGTTCGTGAAGCTCTTTCTCTTGATTATATTATCAAAGTTTCCTGAAGGGATAATCATTTATTTGTGTGTACTTGTACGTAAATCTGCCGATTTCCGTCCAGTTCCGATAACCATTTCATGATGCGTCTTTTATTGTCTTATAGTAAATATTTTGGATCATAATTAGCACCTTTTGGCTGGTAAAGAAGTACTTTTCCTGTCGATGCCATAAAGGAAAGTTTTCTCCAATGAAAACCACTCGTCTCCAAAACTGGAGGGTTCTGTCGCCATTAACAGGAGCAAAACCTAGGCAGGCTTCTCTGTAGCAAGTAGACAATGTCTCTTTGAGAACAGTGTTTCTTGCTCTCAGTTCTGCTTTCCTTAGAAGACGAATGACTGTCCTGCGGCTACTAGTGAAGCTTAAAACTTGCTGAATTTGTCGTGCGTTGACGAATGGAGGGCTAATCACTGAAACAAAATATCCACCGATCGCGAGCTGCTGCAGCGGAATGAGATCGCTTGTTCACGTTACCACCCTCTTCCTTTCTTCTAATGCTCCTGGCAACCGTCGACTTGCGAAAGCACATGGTCACGGTCGTGTTTATGGGATCAGGTGGGTGGGGCAAACTGGGCAAAGGCCCAGGGCGGAAGGTTTAATGGATGCTACTTTGCAATATTTTGATAGTCACTGAAGAAACGATTAAGTGGGATTCAGTATTGATCTCCGTCAAAAGGAAAAGAAAGTAAGCATTGAAGATATTTTCTCGCCTCGACGTTTTTATAAAATCCTCAAAGAATTCAGGTAGACAATAAACGCACTCTCCAAGTGAAAATGTAGAAGACCAGGAGGAAACACACTGAAGATGAACACACTACACTTTCACCATACGTAATTGGAAATTGGACCGCCCAGCATCGTCGAGGAACATTTCACGGTGCTGATACTTTTCTTTCTTTCTTTCCCTTTTTTGTTTTTTTTTTTTTTTTTTTGCAAAAATCTGAAAAATCCGGAACTACATTGTGCAATGAACGGGATAAATCAAAATAAAGAGAACGATTCGTTAAAATCAAAACGTGTGTTTTACAAGGAGTTACTACTGTTGTTAACAAACTTTCTACTCGAATTCTGCCTTTCCGAAGTGATGATGATGAACTTGGAAGTGTTCGTAAGGTCAACTTCTTAATGTGCGTGGAACTTATTGCTGGATTTGGATTATTTCTTGCCAGTCATCTGTCACAAAAGAAAGATTCTGGGAAGGAAAAAGCGCCATACTTGACTTTCGCTACATATGAGGATTTAATCAGAATCATGGGGAAGAGTAGTTGAACAAATAGTGACAGTAATTTTTGCAGCTAAATATTACATTGTTGTTGTTGACTCCAATCTTGATTTTGCGCACAATGATCAGTTAAGCTGTGGTGCTATAGCAAATAACTATGATTAGCAGTAGAGCGTATTGCCGAATTGATACCCGATTCACGACATGGTGGCGAGGACCTGGCTGATGCGGTACTCCACCGTCCTGTCAGATAAGGATTGCGCATAAAGAACTGTTGAGATCAATCCACAAAACATGTCAGGTGCTGTTTGGGTGTAATTAAAGTGCAGCTGCTCACAGAGGTTCAGTGTGGGCTGTAATCATCGTATGGCGGCGGAATTTGGTAGATATTCCAATGCGTTAATGCGGAGCTGTTTTACACCGGAAAGTCATTAATTCCAGTTTCACCCATAGGTGGCAAATCTGCAAGAAATACGTATAGAAGTGTAGTGGATTAGGAACGGAATGTGGGAAGACGAAGTCAAACAAGTGAGGAAGCCATAATGCTGATTTTTTATTAACTGCTGCTTAAACAATTCGTTCAATAAGAGCACTGGAGAGGTCCAAGAGCGGCTGCATCCATAATATAACTTGAACATCAGCTGCTCGCAGCAGTCCTGGTGGAATATACGCCGCGTGTTCCTGTGTAATGGCCTCCTTATTATGTAAAAGACCCTATTTTCCACTCGTAAGCGCATTCTTTTAGATAACACCCAGAGCAGAGAGTCATACGGATTCAGATCAGGTGATCTTGCAGGCCATGTATCTGGAAAACCTTTGAAAATAACACTTTCGTGGAATGTTGCATTAAGCAGATCCTTCACTGGGCGAGCGACATGAGGTTATTCCATCTTGCATGAAAACAGTGGTTTCCACACAAGGTGCGCTCTTCCACAGCAGGAATGACATGCTCTACCAGCTGGTTTCGATAAAGTGCAGACGTCATAGTACACCGGACAGGCCCCCTTGGTGTACTCTGTTCAAAAGAAGAGCGGGTCAACAAACTACACCACCCAGCCATTTACGACGAGTGCAGCGGCTCTACGTACACAACACGCGTTTTAACAGTGCCCCCAAATCAGCAGTTCTGTTTATTCACTGCTTCCTGTAAAGTAAAATGTGCTTCGTCATTCCACTGAATATTGTCTGGCCACATGTCTTATCAACCTCGATCCGTGCCAGAAACCGAAGAACAAATTCAGAACATAGCTGTGGATCGTGAGGTTTCAGACGCTACAACTTCTGAATCCTCTATGGGTGTTATTGTGGTTGTTGTTGTTGTTGTGGTCTTCAGTTCAGAGACTGGTTTGATGCAGCTCTCATTGCTACTCTATCCTGTGCAAGCCTCATCATCTCCGAATAACTTCTGCAACCTACATCCATCTGAATCTGTTAAGCGTATTCATCTCTTGGTCTCCCTCTACGATTTTTACGCTCCACGCTTCCCTCCATTGCTCAACTGGTGATATCTTGATGCCTCATAACATGTCCTACCAACCAATCCCTTCTTTTAGTCAAGTTGTGGCACAATTCCTCTTCTCCCCAGTTTCATTCTCTACCTCCTCATAAGTTACATGATCTACCCATCTAATCTTCAGCATTCTTCTGTAGCACCACATTTAGAAAGCTTCTATTCTCTTCTTATCTAAACTGTTTATCGTCCATATTTAGCTTCCATAAATGGCTACGCTCTATACAAATACTCTCATAAACGATTTCCTGACACTTAAATCTATACCCGATGTTAACAAACTTCTCTTCACCATAAAAGCTTTCCTTGCCAGTCTACATTTTTATCTCCTCTACTTCGACCATCATCAGTTATTTTGCCCCCCAAATAGCGAGACTCATCTACTACTTTGTCTCATTTCCTAATCTAATTCTCTCAGCATGACATGATTTAATTAGACTACGTTCCAGTATCCCCTATTTGCTTTTGTTGAAGTTCATCTTATATTTTTCAAGGCACTGTCCACTCCGTTCAGATGCTCTTCCAAGTCTTTTGCTGACCCTGACAGAATTACAATGTCGTTGGCAAATCTCAACGTTTTTGTTTCTTTTTCATGGGTCTTAATTTCTACTCCCAATTTTTCTTTTGTTTCCTTTACCGCTTGCTGAATATACAGATTGAATAATAGGTGTAACCCTGTACCACTCCCTTCTCAACCATGTAAGGTGTCAGGCAATTCCAACACCTTCCATGAAAACACTGGTGTGATAAGCAAATTCCGTAGTATGTCACATAGCTCCAAATAAATCGTGACATTAAATTAACCTAAGTAATACGAGTAACGAGTGAGCAAATGGAATACCACAGACTAACACAAGAATGCCTAAATGCATGTCATACCTTCCTACCGTGAGACAGACGCAGTTCCGAGGGGAGAAAAGAGAACAGAAGCCGAGAGCAGAACCGCGTTAAGCTAGAAGGCCCTACGATAAGCGACGGACACCCACGTTTCCAGCTAACCGCTAGGACCACCCCGCAGCCCATATTAAAAGAAAGAGCCCTCCAGAAGAACAGCATAGATCTTACGATAACACAAAAAGGGCCACACCAGCCGCAAGTTTTAGCGTGAGACTTTTTCGCGTCTCTGTTACGTTGCAAACGTTAAAAACATTGCCCCACCACGAAAAGTATAACGTTTCTCATTTGATGGACAGAATTTTGTAGGCGGAGCTTAAGGTTAACATTAAGACCCTGATTGGTCAGATGCAAACACAGCCACATAGTTTTTTTTAAACCAACTTCGGTAAATTGTAGTAAGGAGAAGTTAGAAAAGAGTCGCATCCGATACTGCGAGCTGGATGGAGCTGCGTCGCCCGACGGCCCCTGACACTGCCTAACCAACGACAAGGTAATGAACGCATGCGATGCCGCATAACAGCGCATAAAGCTTCACTCAGAACTGCAGAAGTCTCATCTGTTACACCCCCGTTTTACGTAATACTAGTGTCGATCGTCAATTAAATCTGATGGTGTTCACATTTGCCACTTGAAGTAAAAATCTGAAACGCGATGATTTTTCTGTTATATAATTATTAAGAAGCCACATCAGCCACAGTAATTTATGACAAGATAGATAAGTAATTATTGATAATTGAGGGTCACTTTAGACCATTTTGATAGTTTTCTCTTTTATGAAACTTAACTTAAATCTAGGTTATAGATGTGATATGGCGTAGGTCATCCTTCGATCCATTGTAGAACTTGGAAACCCATTCAGGGAATGTTCTTTCGAATTTTTGTTGAACGCAGTTGGTTTTTATCATCCTGTATTAAAACATTTCCTTTTATCAATAGTGCAATTTATGAACAATGTTTTCTGAGCAGAATAAAATTTCCAGTGGTAAACTTAACTGCTTTTTCGACGTTATTTTACCAGCTAACTAAAAATAGGAAAACCTTGAACCCCTTCCGCTAAATTTCGTTAGTATTAAGATTCTTTTACAGGGGGTACAGTGGAGCTGACACTGAAATCATTAAGTATTTGGTTATATCATTGCTAGTCTCACTGAACTCTTCTGAACTCTACATGTCATGTGTGGTCTGACGTCTCCTTACCAGCAACAGGTCCCAGGTTCAAACTAGTCAATTCCCTAAAAAACCAGCTCAGAGCGTCGTTGCGTGAAAGTGGTAGGGAGACACGACTTAGAACAAACAGACACCACGCAGAATGTTAGAGAATGGCGACCCTGCCAGGATGGTAAAATACCATGATTGAAGGTCGACCACATGCCTAATTTGGTCAGAAGAATAGCCTGTAAAAAAATTTTCGTAATAAAAAATTTTTTTTGAAAGGCATAAATAGTTGAAAACAGTAGCTGTAGCGATAGACAGTAGTAAAGTATTCAATAGATAGTGAGACATTCTAGCAGAGACAATAGCATAATTAAGTTATGAATTTTACGAGGGCAGTTCAATAAGTAATGCAACACATTTTTTTTCTCAGCCAATTTTGGTTGAAAAAACCGGAAATTTCTTGTGGAATATTTTCAAACATTCCCGCTTCGTCTCGTATAGTTTCATTGACTTCCGACAGGTGGCAGCGCTGTACGGAGCTGTTAAAATGGCGTCTGTAACGGATGTGCGTTGCAAACAACGGGCAGTGATCGAGTTTCTTTTGGCGGAAAACCAGGTCATCTCAGATATTCATAGGAGCTTGCAGAATGTCTACGGTGATCTGGCAGTGGACAAAAGCACGGTGAGTCGTTGGGCAAAGCGTGTGTCATCATCGCCGCAAGGTCAAGCAAGACTGTCTGATCTCCCGCGTGCGGGCCGGCCGTGCACAGCTGTGACACCTGCAATGGCGGAGCGTGCGAACACAGTCGTTCGAGATCATCGACGGTTCACCATCAAACAACTCAGTGCTCAACTTGACATCTCTGTTGGTAGTGCTGTCACAATTGTTCACCAGATGGGATATTCAAAGGTTTGTTCCCGCTGGGTCCCTCGTTGTCTAACCGAACACCGTAAAGAGCAAAGGAGAACCATCTGTGCGGAATTGCTTGTTCGTCATGTGGCTGAGGGTGACAATTTCTTGTCAAAGATTGTTACAGGCGATGAAACATGGGTTCATCACTTCGAACCTGAAACAAAACGGCAATCAATGGAGTGGCGCCACACCCACTCCCCTACCAAGAAAAAGTTTAAAGCCATACCCTCAGCCAGTAAAGTCATGGTTACAGTCTTCTGGGACGCTGAAGGGGTTATTCTGTTCGATGACCTTCCCCATGGTCAAACGATCAACTCTGAAGTGTATTGTGCTACTCTTCAGAAATTGAAGAAACGACTTCAGCGTGTTCATAGGCACAAAAATCTGAATGAACTTCTCCTTCTTCATGACAATGCAAGACCTCACACAAGTCTTCGCACCCGAGAGGAGCTCACAAAACTTCAGTGGACTGTTCTTCCTCATGCACCCTACAGCCCCGATCTCGCACCGTCGGATTTCCATAAGTTTGGCCCAATGAAGGACGCAATCCGTGGGAGGCACTACGCGGATGATGAAGAAGTTATTGATGCAGTACGACGTTGGCTCCGACATCGACCAGTGGAATGGTACCGTGCAGGCATACAGGCCCTCATTTCAAGGTGGCATAAGGCCGTAGCATTGAATGGAGATTACGTTGAAAAATAGTGTTGTGTAGCTAAGAGATTTGGGAATAACCTGGTGTATTTCAATGCTGAATAAAACAACCCCTGTTTCAGAAAAAAAATGTGTTGCATTACTTATTGAACTGCCCTCGTAATATTGTTAGAATTAAGTTCTCTCTCGAATGCAAGAGCACAGGTGGCGGATACATCGTTGACAAGTTGGTTCTGACCCAACAAGTAAGTGAATGGTTTGTCAAGTCGTGTGAACAAAAAGTTTATGAAACGCGTGAGATCGTATGAGCGCATGTGGACTCGAAGTAGGGCGCGTGAATTGCTTTTAAAACAGAAAATAAGGGATTCGGAAAGATTAGCAATGGCAGATCGAGACCTTGACCGAATTGAGATAGAGACCCACCATGAAAATGGATAGAAAATAGAGGACAGTACAACAGACGATGCAGTATCGCGAGAAATAGGACATACAACGCACCATAACACGGATAATGTACGTCAAGGCATAGAAAACGTAAGTCAGCATACGACAGAGGAGCAGGAAAGTAGAGAGACAGTCGATGAGGATTCTAACTTGCGTCTGAATACGTAGAACCCATAGTACAAGTAATCAGAGCTCCCTCACCACAGAGAACAAGGAATGCGAGCAGAAACGTGTCACAGCACAGTTCAATGCAATCGGTTGCGAACCAACACTTGGGCGAAAACACAGAGCGTAGGACGTCGGAAGAAAACGCAATAGAACCCACCAATCTGGCAGAATTATTACAACAAAGTACGGAAACCATGACAAGGCAAAATAAAGACATAGCGAACCACATTCAAATTCAGAATGCAGAAACCACGAGACAGATGCGTGAGATTAAAGAACAAAACAAAAAAAATTCAGTTACACCTAAGTCATATTGAAGACGAGGCAAAAGAATCTCTAGAAATGATACGAAACTTAATAACAGGTCACAATCAATTGAGAACAGATATTGACAAGGTACAAGTGGAGTTACAAACATTGCGTAATGACATTCAGGACGAGATCAAAACATTACGTAACAATACCCAGGGAGAAGTCAAGAAATTAGAGAAACAGATAAACGAAATTACTAGACAAGCAGCAGGTACAGCGCGTGAAATTGTTGAAAACAGTGTGTTACACAAACATATCACATAAGCAGCGCTGAAAAGATATGATAACCGCATAGTCAAAATAGAAGTGCAAACGAAGCAGCAATTTCAGAAATTGTGAGCAGAGTTGTTGCAAACCATTGAAGAGCGTAGTGAACAGGATCGAACAAGCACTGATTCTGAAACCACATCCGTATCTGTAACAGCACCGGAAAAACAAGCAATTAACGAAGATATTACGCATTTGCGATTCCAATCACAGGCGGAAAGTAACATACGTGAAATCAGACAGCCTGCACAGCAACAAACACGTTTCGAAATTCTTGATGAACAAACGGCACCACAAACACATGCGGAACCGCAAATGTATGTTTCAATTTAGTTTGGATCGTGCAATGAAGCAGCAAGGTTAGCCAGGTAAGAT
This sequence comes from Schistocerca piceifrons, assembly GCF_021461385.2. Lineage (NCBI taxonomy): Eukaryota > Metazoa > Arthropoda > Insecta > Orthoptera > Acrididae > Schistocerca > Schistocerca piceifrons. Next base: position 2,009,806 of record NW_025728233.1, on the reverse strand, counting down.
TCCGAATCAATATATGACAATGGAAAGCCAGGTCGCGAAGAGTTCAGTGCAATGCATTCAGCTACACGCTCACAACCGATGGAAGAAAATTATTGGGTACCACTCCAACGATACTACGCAAGGGTAGGCAAAAGTTACAGTGGACAATATCCAATTTATCTACCACAACCGGAAAGAACGACGGGAGAAATGATCAGAAACAAAAGTGGTGAAGGATCGCGAATTTCATATGGAACTATGACGAAGTACAACGATCATATCCTCACAGTCAGAAAATTTCAACACTTTCGAGACGGAAACTTATTACATCCACGAACTTTTATTGATCAATTCCGAGTAGGATTACCAGAACACTGGACGATAGCACACAAATTAGACTTTATATGTGCACACATGTCAGGAACAGTCGCAGAAACCATGCAGAATGTTGCAGCGACATGCCGATCGTACGAAGATTTCAGAGAGAAGTTTCTCTCACGATATTGGTCCAGCGAAGCACAGAACAGAGTGAAGTACGAATTATTACAGAACCCATATTTTGAAAATTCAGGATAGAAGAGTCCCGTGAAATTTTTCGAATTTATGGCAAAGAAAAATCAGTGCTTAGATGTACCATACAGTGACGGAGAGTTGATTAAATTATGCGCAATGAAGCTACCATTGAAATACCAACAATCATTAGTAGGGCCCGGAGGCAATGACGTCGAAGCATTTAAAGATATTCTAAGGGAACTAGAGTTCATATTTTCGGAAGATGACGCAAGAAAAAGACGAAGCGCACTTGAAAACGAAAGCAAAAAGCAGTGTAATCCACAAGACACAGTACGAAGAAACAATAATTACGAACCTCGTGATAACTTCGCACCAAGAAACGACAATAGATTTCAACAAAGAACCGGTTATGGATTTAGAAGAGAATATGGCAATAACTATAATTCACCCAGGAACGGCAACAACTATTACAGAATGAATAACAACAACCGGAACAGGTACTGGAGAACCAATAGACCGACAAATTATCAACAAAGAAACCACTATCAACAAGCTGAACAAGAAAAGAGAATACAGATAGAAGAGATGGAGGTAAGACCACCAAACCCCGAAAAACGTTCGAATTGACAGCTAAGCGCCCATGCCAAAGAGAATAACGCACCGACCCAGGACAATTGTAGCACCTTGAACAGAGAAGTAAATACGTTATCACGAGAAGAGAAGAAGGAAGAAACAAAACCGCAGGGACCAGATGAAAACGAAGACAGGAAAATAACAATATCATGTTGGGACGAAGTTAATTGGGAGAATACTGACGAGGAAGATGAATTACCAGAGGCATGCACAACGAATGTAGGAGGAAAGGAGGAAGTAATGAATATTGCAGAGCTATTTGAGATGGAAACCAGGGAAAGCGAATTCAATGAGGATAATGTGCAGTCGACAGAAGTTGAAAATAAGTTACTAGTGGGCACACAACCCAACGTATATAATGAAGTAAGTTATGAAGCGATACTTAGAGCATTTAGATGCGATAATGTGGAAGTAGCGACGAAGAAGAAGAAGATAGATGAGGATAAGGAAAAAGTAAAGGATGTTGAAGAAAGCGTAAATGAAGAAAAAAATATAGAAGAGGAAATAAAAGAGAGAGAAGTAGCAGTCGAAGCTTTACAGAAAGTTCGAATTCACAAGGGAAATTCCTGAAAAGACTCATGTGTGATTCAGTGGAGGATTCATTGATGCAAGAAGAAGAAGAAGAACAGAACCAACCCTTTCAAATTCAACCAATTGTGAAGGCCATGGTAAAGCATATCCCAGTCAATATTGTAATTGACGGTGGAAGTGAAATGACTGCGATCTCAGAAAATTTATTCATGCAGTGTAATGCCAATCAGGAATTGCCAGCTCGAAAACATGTAAGATTAAAGTAAGAGGTCCTATTAGAAACAATGCTGCGAAAATTACGAGACAAACAAGGTTAACTCTTTCGTGTCAAGGTCAAAGATCGAAGCCAACTTTGTGATTATATCTAAACTAACTGTAGATTTCATTATAGGTGCAGATTTTTTAAATGAGAGACGAGCGATAATAGATATGGGGAAAGGTAGCATAACATTTGGGAATGTCACACTTCTCTTTAAGCAAAAGCTAAAATTAGAAGAAATACCAGTTATATACAAACAATTAAGAATGATGCGAGATAAAGAGGATGAAGAATTAGAATGGTATGCACAAAAAGGGGGAATCGCCTCAACTCATGTTAGATGTCCATAAAGAAATCGACGAAAAACTGCAAGAAGTTCAAGGTATTTCAGAACATAGTAAAAGAGAATTAGAGGGTATTTTACGAGATAAACACTGCCAGACTTAGGTAAAAATACCTCTGCTTTAACACTTTCAGTACAAGTTTGAAGATTAATTTTATTACGGGTAAATAATCAGCACAATATTTCAAGATTATGTTGCAGATAAGATCATCAGGAGAAAGAAGAATGAAGAGAGAGGAAGGTGGGAAAACGAAAGTAGTTTCAATAAAAACAAAAACAAAAATAACACCAATAGTACCATAGTTTAAGGTGAAGGGATAAAACTTAGATAGTCTAACAGCATGAAATACTAAAATGCTATACCCCCATGACACTACAGAAAAATAAAAAAAAACCGAATTTGAGGATTCTTGTAGAAGTTAAAACTCAAAATATCTTAGAATTGTAACATGGAAAGGGCGCCGAAATTTGTAAGGCTTTTTAAGAAGGTGTAAAACAATGTAGGTACTAGACATATGTTAGATGATTATAAGTAAAACTTTTTGTAAGAACCACTGTAAAAACTCCAGCAAGGACCAGATGCAACGACCTACAAGCTGCAACGCGAGAAGTATCAAGAAAGAAAAGAACGTAATTAGCAAGACACGATTCCTACAAGGCAGAAGCGTCGAGAGAAGGGAAAGGACAGTGAGACCGACAGAGGGCCCTTCTTGTAGCGGAAGTGGGCAGTAAATCTGTGAACCACAGAGTGGTGGAACCCTGCTAGGACAGAACACGGAACCACAGAGTGAGGGTCTTGGAATGCCACGACTCAGCGGAGCGAGCAAAAATGGCCCGACGAGAAGACCACTTGGGCAAGCCACCACTGGCAAAAAAATATGTGTAAAAGTCACACTACTGCTATTAAACAGCACGCTGATGCACGAGACTGAAGAAAACTTCCACAAAGTAAAAATGACATGCCCAAACAATTTATCAAACTGTTACTAGGAGGAGAACTTCAAAGCGACTAGTTATCAATAAATATTTCCATATCCTGCCCAGACAAGAACCAAGAAGCAAGTAAGAAGCAGAGAAAAAGCAGAAAGAACAGAAGATGAAGATTCAGAAGATTGAGACCAAGAAAGCAGATGGGGGAAGAATAGACGACATACCTTCCCAAATCCCAATCCAATTGTAAACTAGTCATCTGCGAAGTATTACAATGAGAAGCGACCGATTTTAGCGACACATAACAATGACTTTCATGCATACAAAGCCAGTAAACCACGAGATTCTTCACTCACAGCTCCATTCCATTATGGGACCTCCACAACAGCAACACACACTTGCAAAGCCAACAAGGAACGACGAACCAAGCTGTACATCAAATACTTGCCCACATCCATCTCGCTCAAGTCCATCACCTTCGTGCAAAAACATTCGCCAACCTCATGCTTAAACATTCATGGGATTGTGTGAATGTGTGAAATCAAATTATGTGATGTAGGAACTGTGCAAAAGAAATGTGTGAAAAAATAAGTTAAGCACACCAGACAGCTAATAAACTACAAAATAACAGTCACTGACTATGGATTTAAATAAAAAATAGACTGTCGATAAAAATAAGTCAATAGTTCTGAAATGGACAGTATATAAGGAACAAAAGTAAGGCATAATAAAGACTAAACCTATATGCCAGTTATTTTCTCCCCATAAAAATAAAAGAATAACTGTATTTTACTTATTTTCTCCTTATAAAAGCAAAGAATAAAAAAATATCTTGTTGGATGTTTTCCCCTTTTTTTAAATGTATGTACCATTTGTTAGGATAATATCTCAATACTTGTGTATGTATATTTCTTTGTCAAAGCAGTTCTTGGAAATAATTCTTATTTGTTAGTGTAACAATGTTGAAATGAGTGTCAAGAAACAAAAACATTTTACTTGTACATGATATTTGTAAAGTGTTGGGAATAGATTTTACTTAATTACAACATTTATAAAAAAAATATTTCTAAGAAAATCGATGTGAAAGACTCCTTACTTTCGATAACAAACTTCTTAAAAAACAAACTTCACACTGAAATAAAGAAAGAGAATAATTAAAAAATAATAATTATAATAGAATAAAAATATTCTTCTCGTGTCAATATAAACATATTTTTGAGAAAAATGTGGAAGAATATAAAAATATAAATTAATAATACAAACTAGCATAGAACCAGAATAATGTGGCTGAACAGTAGGCAACAAAATTTAGATAAAGAAATAATTTTTGACCGACTTGGGCAACGATTCAATCATTGCCTAAATTCAGTGCAAAAAATTAAGTTCGAAGGGTGGTGATATGTAAGGTGTCAGGCAAATCCAACACCTTCCATGAAAACCCTGACATAAGCAAATCCAGTAGTATGTCACATAGCTCCGAATAAATCGTGATATTAAATTAACCAAAGTAATACGAGTAACAAGTGAGCTAATGGGATACCACAGACTAACACAAGAATGCCTAAATGCATGTCATACCTTCCCAACGTGAGACAGACGCAGTTCCGAGGGGAGAAACGAGAACAGAAGCCGAGAGGAGAGCCGTGTTAAGCTAGAGGGCCCTACGATAAGTGACGAAAAACCACGTTGCCAGCTAACCACTAGGACCACCCCGCAGCCCATGTTAAAAGAAAGAGCCCTCCAGAAGAACAGTATAGATCTTACGATAACACAAAAGGGGGCCACACCAGCTGCAGGTTTTAGCGTGAGACTTTTTCGCGTCTCTGTTACGTTGCAAACGTTAAAAACATTGCCCCACAACGAAAAGTATAACGTTTCTCATTGGATGGACAGAATTTTGTAGGCGGAGCTTAAGGTTAACATTGAGACCCTGATTGGTCAAATGAAAACACAGCCACATAGTTTTTTTTAAACCAACTTCGGTAAATTGTAGTAACGAGAAGTTAGAAAAGAGTCGCTTCCGAGATGGCGAGCTGGATGGAGCTGCGTCGCCTGACGCCCCCTGACGGTGCCTAACCAACGAGAAGGTAATGAACGCATGCGATGCCGCATAACAGCGCATAAAGCTTCACTCAGAACTGCAGAAGTCTCATCTGTTACACACCCCCTGTTACGTAATACTAGTGTCGATCGTCAATTAAATCTGATGGTGTTCACATTTGCCACTTGAAGTAAAAATCTGAAACGCGATGATTTTTCTGTTATATAATTATTAAGAAGCCACATCAGCCACTGTAATTTACGACAAGATAGATAAGTAATTATTGATAATTGAGAGTCACTTTAGACCATTTTGATAGTTTTCTCTTTTATGAAACTTAATTTAAATCTAGGTTATAGATGTGATATGGCGTAGGTCATCCTTCGATCCATTGTAGAACTTGGAAACCCATTCAGGGAATGTTCTTTCGCATTTTTGTTGAACGCAGTTGGTTTTTATCATTCTGTATTAAAACATTTCCTTTTATCAATAGTGCAATTTATAAACAATGTTTTGTGAGCAGAATAAAATTTCCAGTGGTAAACTTAACTGCTTTTTCGACGTTATTTTACCAGCTAACTAAAAATAGGAAAACCTTGAACCCCTTCCACTAAAATTAGTTAGTATTAAGATTGTTTTATAGGGAGTGCAGTGGAGCTGACACTGAAATCACTAAGTATTTGGTTATATCATTGCTAGTCTCACTGAACTCTTCTAAACTCTACATGTCATGTGTGGTCTGGCGTCTCCTTACCAGCAACAGGTCCCCGGTTCAAACTAGTCAATTCCCTAAAAAACACGCTCAGAGTGTCATTGCGCGAAAGTGGTAGGGAGACACGGCTTAGAACAACAGACACCACGCAGAATGTTAGAATCACTGCTTACCTCTCATGCCCCTCGATTCTTATGACTGCCATCTGGTTTCTGTACAAAGTGTAAGTAGCCTTTCGGTCCCTGTATTTGACGCTTGCCACTTTCAGAATTTGAAAGAGCGTATTCCAGTCAGTATTGTCAAATGCTTTCTCTAAGTCTACAAATGCTACAATCGTTGGTTTGCCTTTCATTGATCTATCTTCTAAGGTACGTCGTAGGGACAGTATTGCGATACGTGTTCTAACATTTCTATGGAATCCATACTGGTCCTCCCCGAGGTCGGCGTCTACCAGTTTTTCCATTCGTCTGTGAAGAATTCTTGTTAGTATTTTGCAGCCGTGACATATTAAACTGATAAATTGGGAATTTTCACACCTGTCAACACCTGCCTTCTTTGCAGTTGAAATTACTACATTCTTCTTGAAGTCTGAGGGTATTTCGCATGACTCGTACATCTTGCTCGCCACATACGAGAGTTGGAACTTTAATAGTGGCAACTATTTATTTATAGTTCATACAAAATACACTCCTGGAAATTGAAATATGAACACCGTGAATTCATTGTCCCAGGAAGGGGAAACTTTATTGACACATTCCTGGGGTCAGATACATCACATGATCACACTGACAGAACCACAGGCACATAGACACAGGCAACAGAGCATGCACAATGTCGGCACTAGTACAGTGTATATCCACCTTTCGCAGCAATGCAGGCTGCTATTCTCCCATGGAGACGATCGTAGAGATGCTGGATGTAGTCCTGTGGAACGGCTTGCCATGCCATTTCCACCTGGCGCCTCAGTTGGACCAGCGTTCGTGCTGGACGTGCAGACCGCGTGAGACGACACTTCATCCAGTCCCAAACATGCTCAATGGGGGGACAGATCCAGAGATCTTGCTGGCCAGGGTAGTTGACTTACACCTTCTAGAGCACGTTGGGTGGCACGGGATACATGCGGACGTGCATTGTCCTGTTGGAACAGCAAGTTCCCTTACCGGTCTAGGAATGGTAGAACGATGGGTTCGATGACGGTTTGGATGTACCATGCACTCTTCAGTGTCCCCTCGACGATCACCAGTGGTGTACGGCCAGTGTAGGAGATCGCTCCCCACACCATGATGCTGGGTGTTGGCCCTGTGTGCCTCGGTCTTATGCAGTCCTGATTGTGGCGCTCACCTGCACGGCGCCAAACACGCATACGACCATCATTGGCACCAAGGCAGAAGCGACTCTCATCGCTGAAGACGACACGTCTCCATTCGTCCCTCCATTCACGCCAGTCGCGACACCACTGGAGGCGGGCTGCACGATGTTGGGGCGTGAGCGGAAGACGGCCTAACGGTGTGCGGGACCGTAGCCCAGCTTCATGGAGACGGTTGCGAATGGTCCTCGCCGATACCCCAGGAGCAACAGCGTCCCTAATTTGCTGGGAAGTGGCGGTGCGGTCCCCTACGGCACTGCGTAGTATCCTACGGTCTTGGCGTGCATCCGTGCGTCGCTGCGGTCCGGTCCCAGGTCGACGGGCACGTGCACCTTCCGCCGACCACTGGCGACAACATCGATGTATTGTGGAGACCTCACGCCCCACGTGTTGAGCAATTCGGCGGTACGTCCACCCGGCCTGCCGCATGCCCACTATACGCCCTCGCTCAAAGTCCGTCAACTGCACATACGGTTCACGTCCACGCTGTCGCGGCATGCTACCAGTGTTAAAGACTGCGATGGAGCTCCGTATGCCACGGCAAACTGGCTGACACTGACGGCGGCGGTGCACAAATGCTGCGCAGCTAGCGCCATTCGACGGCCAACACCGCGGTTCCTGGTGTGTCCGCTGTACCGTGCGTGTGATCATTGTTTGTACAGCCCTCTCGCAGTGTCCGGAGCAAGTATGGTGGGTCTGACACACCGGTGTCAATGTGTTCTTTTTTCCATTTCCAGGAGTGTAGATACATGTTTCAAAGTTTTCTGATCTTCAAAGTAGTCACCAGAATCGTTTATAGTCTATTGCCAGCGATGTGAAAGTCGTAGGATACTCTTAGCAGTGCCAGTTGTGTTGACAGTTCGCGCGGCATGATCTATTGCCCGGCGAATTTGTAGCAGTTCGGAAGCGAATGCCTTGGAGTATCTCCTTCAGTTTAGAAATCTAGTTGATTTCACAAGGACGTAAGTTAGGGGAGTGCAATAGGTGGTGTAGCACATAGCAGCCCCATCAGTCAAACAAATCAGTAACAGCTCGCACTGTACATGCTTGAGCATTGTCCTGTAAAATGATGATAAGGTCATGCAGAAAGTGTCATCACTGCTGTCTCTTTTGTATCCCGCCTGGAAGGCGGCGCGTGGGTCTGCTCCTGAAAACTGAAAGGTTCGCCGCATCCAGGAAGTGTGTAGGAGCAGCAAAAGGTGAAAATCTCTCGGTACTGATCTTAGAAATGGGTTTACTATATCACAATATTAACTGAATACATAACTTTGCACTGAGGTGCGAAGCCTTAGACCCGTTGTATGTAGAGCAAAGCTGAAGCGAAGTGTCCCGGCCGTCTGATCTCGATCAAATGGGGAGAATCTGGAGCAGAGCTTACAGAGCTCTCCCGTGCCGGCCAGAGGGCGCTGTCGTCGGTGTCTGTCGTAGTGTCAACCTAGTAGAGCGCACCGACGTTGTGGAATCGTAGCTATCGATGCCACATCCCTCCCCCTGAAACGGCGCACCGTCGTCGAGTATGATTTCCGACGGCAGGTGGAGGGACCCGTGGGCGGCGCAGCTGAGGGGGCGGACAGCGGAAGTGCCGGGGCACGCTGTCCACCCGCGACCCCGAATTGAGGAAAATGCCCCGTCGAAAACCTGCCCAGGCCACGCACCGCCACTGGGTATGCTCGGATGAGGAGGCGAAGCAACGACCTCCACGGGCGACAGCGGCGGCGGCGTGATGGCAGCCTCAGCGTCCATCGGTTCCAGCACCGCTGAGAGACACGGCGGCGGCGACGGCGGTGGTGAGAGGCGCCCGCCCGGTGCACGAGACCGGACCGGCAGCGGCGGCAGCGTTAGGAGCGCCCGTGACGCAGGCGCGAGCGGCGGAGTCGTCGGCTGAGGTGGCGGAAGCCGCGAAGCCTCCAATTCTGCCGAGGACGGTACAAACGGATCTGATTCCGGTGTCGCTTGACAGTGCCGGAGGCACCAGAAATGACAAATAAGGCGCGCTTAAGCTGGCCTGCCAGAGAAAACGCGATAGAACGCCAAATCCTGCGGCGTCAAGCCAGAACGAGGCGAAGCAGTGGCGGGTGCAATAGCTGCAAGAGCGACCAATTGGCGCGGCCGTGTAGCAAATCCGCTGCGAAACGGATGCCATGCAGCTGGGAGCGGTATGAAGCAAGGAAAGTCCATAGTGCGCGCTCGCGGGAGTGTGTGTTGCGCAGCTTGCTCATCTGCGATTTGAATGTACGCACAAAAAGTTCAGCCTCACCGTTCGACTGTGGGTGAAACGGGACTGAGGTCAGTTGGCGAATGCCATTAGCAGCACAGAACGCTTGAATCTCGGAGGACACAAATTGGGCCCACTGTCGGAGACAATAACTTCAGGAAGCCCCTCAATGCAAAAAATAGACGTCAAAGCCCGAATAGTACTGACAGATGATGTAGAAAAATGGTTCAAATGGCTCTGAGCACTATGGGACTCAACTGCGGAGGTCATTAGTCCCCTAGAACTTAGAACTAGTTAAACCTAACTAACCTAAGGACATCACAAACATCCATGCCCGAGGCAGGATTCGAACCTGCGACCGTAGCGGTCTTGCGGTTCCAGACTGCAGCGCCTTTAACCGCACAGCCACTTCGGCCGGCTGATGTTGTAGAAGACATAGATACAAGAAAAGGAAAGTTGCTGTAAGCATCAATAACTATAACCAGCGGGTGTCCCAGAATGGACCTGCAAAATCAATATGAACGCGCTGCCAAGGCGCAGTAGGAGTCGGCGACGCAAAGACGCGCTTGTGGGGAGAAGATTGATGCTCCGCGCAAGAGCGACAGTGAGCAAACAAATTCTCAATTTGTTTATCAATGCCGAACCAAGTGCAGTGACGACGCGCTAATTGCTTCGCCCGCACTACACCCCAATGACCAGCGTGCATTAATCAGAGGATTTCTGACTGCAACGAACGAGGTACAACCACACGAAACTGATCATTGTCAGTCTGTAACAAAATAACACCTTGGTTTACAGACAAGTTGTGATGTTGCGCTAAGTAACGTCGAACAAGTGGATCACGAATCTTCATAGCAGATACAGGTCATTTAGTATGAATATACTGCGAAAGAATCTGCAATGAAGAATCGGCAGCTGTCGCGGAAGCAATGCGACGAAAATCCACCGGAAAATAATCAGCTAATTCCTTAGCTTGCGAAGCAATAAACATGCAGGACAATTCGGAAGAATCAAACACTTCGTCGGGACCAATAGGGAGGCGAGACAAAGCATCAGCATTGCCATGCTGGGCCGTAGACCGAAACAAAATTTCGTATTGTAGTTAGACAAAAATAAGGAGCAACGTTGCAACTTTTGTGCAGTATGGGCCGGAACTGGCTTTGGCGGGTGGAACAACGACGTCAAAGGCTTATGGTCTGTGACCAAATAGAACTTGCGACCGTACAAAAAAATCAGGAAACTTTATCACTCCATATACAATAGCTAAAGCTTCTTTCTCGATTTGAGAACAGTTTTGCTGGGCAGAATAGGGCAACTTAGATCCAAAAGCGATCAGGCGAGAATAAATGCGGTGCGAGAAAACCACTCCGATGCAGTGAGAAGATGCATCGACAGCCAAAACAACCGATTCGGAGGGATCAAAAGGAATCGAACAGCGATCACTCAACAAAGCAGATTTGAGCCTGTGGAAAGCACCGGAACGTTCTGAAGACCACACAAAAGGAACGTTCTTACGCTAAAGGCGATGAAAAGACGCTGTAATCTGCACTGCATTTGGTATAAACAGAATATAATATGTAATTTTGCCCAACACAGACTGAAGTTCTTTCAAGTTCCTGGGTCATGGCAAGTCTCTAATCGCACTGAGATGTGACGGCAAGTAATGGATACCCTGACCGTTAATAATTTATCCGAAATACTGAATCTCAGTTTGAAAAAAATTGCACTTGCCTCTGTTACACTTTAGTCCGGCCTGCGAACGTACAATAAATAAGGCACGATAATTCTACAAATGTCCGTCTGGGAGCGACCAGATACATCTCTATCGTCCACATAATTGGAACAGCCAGGGACAGTGGCACACAACTGCTGCAAATATGACTGAAAAATAGCAGGAGCCGAAGCACAACCGAACGGTAGGCGGCGAAACTTGAACAATCCAAGTGGGTGTTGATCACAAAATAGCGCTGCGACTGTTTGTCGAACGGAATTTGAAACTATGTGTCCCGCAAGTCAATCGTGGAAAATATTTTTCCCGCACCAAGCTTATCAAAAATGTCTTCAGGACGCGGTAAGGGAAACTTAGCTACCACTGTCTGGGGATTTACTGTAGAATTAAAGTCAGCACAAATACGTAGACGACCGTTTGGTTTTTTCACATACACAGTAGGCGAAGCCCATCGCGAAGCAGAAACAGGTTCAATGACAACACTGTCTTTCAAATGTGTAAGTTCAGCCGCTACGGTTTCGCGTAGTGCGTGCGGTACCGGGCGTGCGCGCTATAAAATAGTCATGGCATTGTCTTTAGGTACAACATACGCTGCAAAGTCTGTGGCACAACCAAGGTCATCAGAAAAGAGTTAAGCAAAATCATCATATAGTGCGGCAACACTGTCTGCAAAGTAAATTGTCCTCAATTGCGAGGCCAAAAAGTTCAAATGCGTCCATGCCAAAAATGTTCGTAGCATTACTAGAGCGGAGCACATGGAAAGACATTGTACTTGTCGTTGCACTATACGTGGCCTGCAAGCTATACACGCCGAGCACTGAGATTTACTGTCCAGTAAATACAGTGAGTGTGGAATGTGAATGACGAAGCGGGGGCGGACCAAGCAAGTCGTACGTTCATTTGTTCAGTAAAGAAACTGATGCACCAGTGTCCAGCTGCATGCGAACAGAACTTCCACAAATGTTCAAAGTCACAAAAAGTTTCCCCGCATCACGCTGAATGCGAGAGGAAGTGTCTGGCAAAACTTGATGCACACGACGAGCTGCTGACGCACGTAAATCAGAAGGCTTTGAATGAATGGCATTAACGTCCATAGGCTGATGTGAATCGTGATCACGGCGGTTGCCGTGTCGGTGGCACCCACGCGAGTCATGTGAATGGGAGACAAGTTGGGAATTGGAGTTTCTCTTACTACACACAGCTCGCACACGTCCTTTCTTATTACAAAAATAACACTGTGCTTGACGGGGTGGGCAACTGCCCCGCGGGTGGGCACGAAAGCAGTTCGGACATGATTTCAGCTTCTGTGTGGGTGCCAGGCTTGAAACTTGTTTACTTGTGCGCGAGCGGCGCTGCTGGGGCCGGGTGGGAGGACACGTGCTGTGCACCGCTAACAGTACACACAGCCGGGGGCACGTCGAGCCCACAAGTAGCCATAGCTGAGGCATCTTGTCTGCCTAGCAAGTCCACTGCTTCCTGCAAAGACGGATTTTTAAATTTTAGGATTTGCTCGCGGATGCGGTTATCCACCACATTCTACGCAATAGCATCTCTAATCATTATATCCGCGTATGATCGTCCACACGAGCAATTAAAGTCACAATCAGAGGTTAGTCCCTGAAGGTCCGCTAACCAGGATTTATTGGACTGAGTAGGGCCACGCCGGAGGCGAAAGAATTTGTAGCGTGCAGCTACCACATTGACACCTTCATGGAAGTGGGAATTCAAAGCGTCAATCACTTCACCTTAAGTTTTAGTTTCTGGGCAGGTGGTGGGAAACAACTTGATGAGTACACGGTATAACACAACACCCGCATTGGCAATGAAAAAGGCAAGCCGCTCTGTACCTAGTATGTTGTAAGCTGCGAAGTGTGCCTCGAGCTGGGCGATGTATTCTGTCCAGCATTCAACGTCAGGATTGAAGGCACGAAATGGCAGCGCCGGAGGCGTCGTTGGCAGTGGTACAGGCGGAGACATCGGAGGCGCCGAAGTAGCTGCAGTTTGGAGTGTGACCAGTCCATTTATGGCAGCAAGCTGCTGCGTCATTTGCTGGGCCTTAAAACGTACAAGATTGGACAGTGAAGCCTGTTCCTGTGGCGAAGCCGTGAGTTACACAAATGAAAGTCTTAGTGCGAAAGGTGGGGGCACTTAGATACAGTCACACAGGGCAACCACGAAAAGAAAGCAGTACCGAGCAAGAAAGACTCGTAGCTCCTATTTTGTATCCCACCTTGATGGGCGGCGAATGGGTCTGCTTCTGTAAACTGAAAGGTAGTCCAAGTGTAGGAAGCGAATAGGAGCAGGAAAAGGTGAAGTACTTCGGTACTGCTTGTAGATTTTATAAGTTTGCTATAGTCAAAATTATGATTACATAATGGTTATTTAACTTTGGCTGAGATGAGCACGTAGGTGCGAAGCCGTACAGGTATCAACGCTAACAGCTACTAGTAGTTGGACACACTATCATTGAAGTAACTGAAGAAACCAAGTCTGTAATGACTAGCCCCCTATGAAGTAGAAACTAAGTTCCTTGGTCGTCGTCTCGAAATCAAATGGGTAGAATCTGGAGGGGCGCTCGTAGAGCAGCACAGCGCCAGTTAGAGGGCGCTGTCGTCGGTGTCTGTGTCGTAGTGTCAACCTAAGAACTTCTACCTATACCGTGGCATCGAAGCTATCGATACCACATTTATAATGTGATATGTGAATATTTGTTGAAAACAGCGGTGCTTTCCACTGTGGCCTGTTTTCTGTTTTGAAAAAAAGAAACATAGTGATAATGTTTTCTGTGCTTTTCAAAGACCTCCCGTTGTGATTTTGAAAGCAGTAATTTCCTAGAAGCTCTCCCAGGCAACAGGTGTGGTCTTTCTACATGTGTTCTGTCCAGTCGTCTCTGCCCTGCTGTTAACTTTATTTTGTGTGATCAACTTCTTTTCATAAATGCGACCCCTGCTATGCTTTTTCTTCCCATTCCACTCAGGTGTGAGTCAGATAAGCTAGCTTAATGTCATATTATTAGCTTATGGTGGCTGCCTCCCCACTGTGAAGAGTCTGCTTTTATGAACTCTATGGAAATGCGTTCCACTTTCTACTTCTCTCCGTGGCTGGGAACTCCCTGTGTCCACTTCAGTTCAAAGTAAATATAAATGTCGTGTGACTAGGGCCTCCCGTTGGGTAGATCGTTCTCCGGGTGCAAGTCCCTCGATTTGACGCCACTTCGGCGTCTTACGCGTAGATGGGGATGAAATGATTAGGACAACACAGCCCCCCGTCCCTGAGCAGAGAAAATCTCCGCCCCAGCCGGGAATGGAACGAGGGCCCTTAGGCCCTGTCCTACGTGAGCGACAGAAGCGAGCGACAGCACGTGACAGCTTCAGGTGACAAAACACAACCGCAGGTGTAGTTACGGAAGTGTCGTACGTGAGCGACATCTGTGTCGCTACCTGTCTCCCGCTGCAACTGGCGACGTTTGAATTCAAGAATTCAAATGTGTTTGAATCTTGTCGCTGCAGCATGCGCGACACAGAGCGACAGCCACGTGTCTTCTTGGCAATGCAGTGTAGCGGACGTGATGGCAGCTATGAATTACTTAACATTCGATTTTAAGAAAACTATCTCGTGTCTATTCCGACTTCTAGTTCGTCAACTCGCAAAAGGAGGCTAGCCTGGAAGAGGCCCAGTCAAACATGTGATGTTTCATGTGCCTGTCAACTTCATATTCAATTGCACCCTGCATGCACATATCTCCTATATAGTCGGTAATGCTGAAGTACCTAAATTGTATTCTCTCCCAGAAAGGTTCTAAATCATTATTAGTATTGGCATTTGAGGGTTGCAGAATCCCCACGTTTTGCTTCAAGGCAACGGCTCGCCGCCAGCCTGTTATTCTAGCTGATGGCGATTTGTACCTTTGCCTGTTTATGTTAGTAGTTACGTCTGTCCCTGCTTGTGTTAGGGGGGTGCTTTCTGACAGTTATGGTAGCACTCCTTATTAATGGACGTTGTCCAGAACATCGTACTCGGTGCGCTCTATTTGTCTTTCGTAGGGCTGTTTGTATGTAGGACAGTCCCGCCCACTGCCTTTTCGCATGTTCTATTTCTAGGTTTGATAGGTATACAGCTTACAGGATTCTCCTGCCTGCATTCTGACAATTTGTGTCCCTGTTTTGCACATCTCCACATACTGGGTCCTTGTCGCAAGGCTTCGATCGGTGACCGAACAGTCAGCCAACAGTTAAAACATTTTTGTACAGCAACAAAGTCACTGATAAACAAAGATTCAAACTGAATGAAAAGCCTTTCATTGTGAAGCAGCAGTAACCGTATTCTTGACGACACTTTTAAAACATTGTTTACTGTCCTTTTGCCCTTTGCTTCTGTTCTAAATTTTATTTTAACCTCGCTATCGAACTCGTCTTTAGTAATGTATTCACTCAGGTTTATTTTGTAGAGCTCTTCTAAGAATTCCTGGTTATTGAATATGTTGAGACATGGTGCACTGGCAGCAAGGGTCTGAACTTCTTGGGTTATTCACACCTAATGTCCTTAAGCTGTAATTTTTTTTCTATTATCTTTTTCTTGTCTACAGATTGTATGCTCCAGTGTCCGCGTATACTCGCGGACGTGGAGCTTAACTTGGTCAAAAGCCGATGCACACGTCCCAAATACTTCGAAAAAGTGAGGCAAACAGTGCGCGCACATGACGAAATTTGCTGTACGGCAGTCGATTCCCAAATTACGAATCCGTTGCGCATTTTGTTCGTCTCTAAACCGAGTGCAACCAGTTCCGTGAAGCGCAGTACGCTGTGTAATTTGTTCCGCAGTTTGCCGCGCTGTTACTCTGTAGCGCCGGGAAACAGGAGCCACAGGCCAGTTGAAGAAAGCTGCAGCCAGCTTTCCGTAGACGGCGTCCAGTGAGTCGGCCGCTACTGTCTGGGACTCCTGACGTGACGCAACGAACAGCTGTGGCTCTCGCAGTCAGCACAGTCCGCGTCCGGCGTCACCGCAGCCCGCTGCACTCCGCGCCGTCGGCAGGAAGCGTAAAGCCGTCGGCACACGGACCGTGCATCCGAACGTTGAGCGTCGAACGTGACGAGTTTCTGACGTCATAGCGTGGAATAGCACGTTCTGGAGTCCTTCCGAAAGTGCAGAGCAATATCTGGCACGTCAGATATTCTGAGCGTGCATCTGAGCGTTGACCGATGAAATGGCACAACGCCACCTACGTCACACGCACGCCGTCTCCCTTCAGTACAGAGTTGTGAGGCGCCATATTGGCATTCATTTCAAGCTTATATGTATACATGCTGTTTCCGAGCACCAGCAAATTCAGACTCACTGGAAAACCCGTTGTTAACTGTGTGATTCGTTCCAATAAAGTAACGAGAAACATCATATTCGTGGCAAAAGAATTATTGCAAATTGCGTATTATGAGAGTAGGCTATTTAAAGGCAGCGACACACGGAAGATCCACTAAATCGCATTGTTCTTGGCACATTTGTTATAATTAAATTTCAATTAGTAACATATCTACCATAAGTTTTTCTGAAATGGGTAACATACTTTGATTACTTACATTATATGTGCTGTTGCTTTAGCGTTCGCCGGCACGGTAACTCAGCGCGTTCGGTCAGAAGGTTAACTGCCCTCTGTAATGAAAAAACCGAGTTAATGGAACAACGACGAACTGAAATGGGTGTCTCGCGACGTCCGCCCTGAGCAGATACACGAACGAAAACGAACAAAATGAGATTAAAAAAAAAAAAAAAGCGTAATGAATAGCATCACTGCTTTGTATTGGTTTGGTAGTTGGGGCGGAGGTTCGCGTCTTCACACTACCAAATTTTATTTCCTAACATTCGCGTTTTTATTAGGTTCTGACACTGTATTATTAGTTTAATATAAGTATATACTATAATATTTGATGTCATGTAAATATAAGTTCACCTTCTTTTGAGGGGTGACTCTGTTCGATTGGCTTACTCTACAGGACAGCTTGTGCTACTTGTATAAAGATATTTTGCTCCTTTTTCTTTTACGCTTCGTAATGTTGTAGAGATTCTGCTACTGGGTGGGAACAGTGATTAAGTAAGACTGACCTTGGGGTTTTACTAAAATGCGGAGAAGTATTCCAAATTTGTACCCTACTGTTTGTAATGGAACTTTTATGTGTCTCTGTCCTTATTGATTGGACATGGTACTTTCCTTTTCGTAGACGATGGGGGAAATGTACGGTTTAATAGAGCTAACGTGGGAATTTTACGCGCGCCCGTTGAGTAAACAGTGTGATTTACGAACTAGAAACATCCCTCAACCGCCGCTGGAGTGCGTTGCGGTCGCGTATACCACGTTGGGGCCCACGTACCGTATGCACAAGTCGCATCATTCCTGAGCTTTCAGCAGCACATTGAACTTGGCACGCTCAGCGTTAACGTTCGACTGCACGGTCCGTGTGCCGAAGGCTTAACGCGCCGCGTCCGACAGAGAAGACAATGGCCTGACGCTCCGCCAACGAAACTCGCCACACGGCACGCAAGAATCCATTCACTGTCACGAAAGAAAGACCTCTCAGGACCAGACTACATTCTCGGAACTACTCTTTAATGCTTAACGTGACAAATTACACCTTAAGCTATTCACGCGGAAACTTGCACTGCACTCCGACAACTTCTTCTCACCACAAACGAGAAAACAAGCGGAGCGCTCGCATAACACGTCCGCACGCCACGCAACACACTGCGCGCTCGGAGATGCAGAGGGCCACGACGCCGCCCCCCAAGCACGAGCAGCAGGCCGCCGCCGCGGCCAGCTAATGACGCGCGACCAGCTCGAGTTGCGCCAGAGTGGCTGGCGCCAGCAGCTCGCTCTCAGAGGTGCAGACCGGCGCCGCCCCCAGCCACGAGCAGCAAGTCGCCGGCACAATCCCGCACGTCCGTGTACGTGGCCGCCATGCCAGCTACCAACTGCGACGATCTGCGTTAGTTATTCTCTAAGTGTCAGTTACCCTAGGAAATTGGATGAGCTGGAAGTATAATAATATATTTTCTGATGACAAATATCTCCACAGTTATTAATGGACGTTAATACGGTATTGTGTGCACCCCTCTTTAAAAAGAATTGAACTGTGCTGGGGACACTTTCAGTCTGGTATCTGAATTTCGGAAGAAATGACAATCCATTCTTCCGCAAGAGCCACAGTCAGAGATGGTATACTGTGTTATTTACACGAATAAAACTGATGTAAACATTACACCATATATTCTTCCGCGTTTACTGGAATCTCACTGGATTTCATTTCACATGGAGCGGAAGCCAACATGTCTCGAGTACAGTCAAGTACCATAATAGTAACAAGTTTATTCTGTACGTTAGGCGCACATCGGCAGGAATCAAACGTTCAAACAGCTATACCGGCGCATTTAAATTGGACAGCACTGGCCAGATAGCTGGTCAACCTCACCTGCTGTTATATGGCAACAAGGCAGTAAACGGTTAGGATTTTTAAAGTCCCAGAGGGCAGCTATCTCGCTCGCATTACGGTGGAGTCGACACGAGGCAGGCGCGAAGAATAACATTTCACCACCGAGCCGGGGGAAAACACAGCACCAGTGCTTCTGGATGGCCAGACAGCGGACCTCAGCAGAAATTTAGTGCGGCAAAGCCACAGGACAGGATCACGTCACATAGTAGAAAAATCTCTTCAACCTAGTACGGCACAGTGTGATCCGCTGATACCTTCGTAACAGCAAGACCTATGTGGTCGCGAGCAGTGTCGTCAGGTAAACATTAGCCACCACTTCGCTCCATAAGTACCCCAGCATTTCAGCCCGTAAGGCAGATTGTCAGACGGGTCGATGACGTACGTGACGTTCGCACTCGATTGCCTGTTTACAGTAAAGTGACGTCTGGCGCAAGTCTGCTGTAGATTCCTTGCACGCTACTGAGCAACGGCAGCCGTTATTGGGAGAGACGGCTACCTCGCCGTAATTACCAGTCTCAGAGTGTAGTACCACAACCTGCCATTGTTGCACATGGGTGGATCCGGAAGTCTACACTATAGTCCAGGGACAGGGCACCAGCGTTGCTGATTCTTCGTCGGACTGACCGGGGTAGGGTGACCTCAAGTCCCATATTTTATGTGATCGTCCCTTATTTAGCTGCACTGTCACTATGCACCGACAAAATACTGGTCGGGATAACATCGACTGCCTAAAACCCATCACGCAGTCAATCAGATGAATAAAATCTGTCATAACTACAGTTAGAAGTAGCAGTAAAATAAGTAAATTTGACGAGTCAGATATTCACAGATCTAATCGTCTTGCAGTTTCAAGAAATGAACTAAATCTTGCAATTTCCGACAGAATTGTGGACAGGGAAACTGATCCACAAGACGCAACACACAGCTAAAATCAGCACGTCAACAGATGACACAGCCTTTTTTTATAAAATCGGGAAGGTTCCAAAGTCCGTCCTGGACTGGACGGTGCACAAATAGAATCAAGGTCTGGCGCAGAACAAAGGTATACCCCATTTCTCTGTCATTACCAAGGATTTCGACCCCTTTAATGGGAAGCTCCTCCATAACGAAAATAGGCAATGCCGTTGAACATCCGGGGGCCACGTTAAACGCAGAGCAAAAAAGGAGGGAGAGGGGAAATAGTGAACTGAGGTCATTGTAAGAATACGACATGCACACAGGAATCCTATATAAATTGACGCAACGAGCAACATTGAAAGAAAGTACTGTTAAGCCTGTGCACTTTAACAACAAGAAACAAACGCCACCCAGAGTGGCCGCTCAGTTTGAGGCGCCATGTCAAGGATTGTGCGGCCGGTCGGAGGTTCGAGTCCTCTCTCGGGCATGGGTGTGTGTGTGTTGTCCTTAGCCTAAGTTAGTTAAAGTAGTGTGTAAGTCTAGGGCCCGATGGCCTCAGCAGTTTGGTCCCTTAGGAATTCACACACATTTGAAGAAGAAACAAAACTCGACTTGCTGACGACCTACTTAATTACGTCATCAACAAATAAAAGAAACACGTAGCGCGAACTACAAACCTACTCAAGTGCTTTAGGAAGATTTGCAAGCCTCTAATTCTTAAGATAAGTGTTAACGATTAAAAAAAATTAAAACACACCCCAAAATGAGCTTTCAACTCACCTTCCCAAATTTGTGTAATTTGCTTTGAAAATGTTAAAGTCTCTGTGCGTTACCGTAATAAAATCTTACAATTTCTTTCCGTAAAATTCTTAAGGCATCAACCATTCCAGGAGAAAGAACAACCATTAGAGACACACCCCCAAAATGTGTTTTCGACGCAGCTTCGGAAATGCGTATAAACTGCTTTACGTAACTGTTGATTCAGTGAGCCGTTTGCAGAACTGTGGTCCGTCGCTTGTCGCAGCTCCGAGCGTCCTTCCACCCCATCAGGCCGGCGTCGTCTTCCGCAAGGCGAGGCCCTCACGGTGCCAAACTGCAACTCACTAAGACATGTGTTAATGGTCGGTTCCATACCACTTGTCCAGAAATAGTTTTAATAAATACACACGGGCAGGGAATACAAGTCCAGTACAAAATAGGACAGTGCCTTTGTGAAACCAGAGTCAATATGGAAGTACTGAGATACCAGTGGGGCAAAATGCAATGCACAGAAATCAAGGCCGGCAACACCACGTGGCCACATTGAACGAAATCGTAAGAGAGACGTTACAGACACCCAGAGCAACTCAAAGAGGTGGCTAACAGACGGAAGGTTATACCAAACAGACGCCCAACTTTGGTCAACTCTGGAGAAGACAGCAACTTGCACTATTTAAGGGTGGGGGTTTAAGCATACACACACACTATATCGAAGATGTCAGGAAATATCTACAACAGATCATTGGGCGGTCCATTATATTAATGGAATAAAGATGAAACAACTGCCACCAAGGCGCACTATTCAGGCTCATTCTTTCGGAATTTCACGTAAGCTAACAGCCAAGCCATCAGTCAGAGTTTTATAACGAGGCCCAAACTTCGTGTCTAGGATCACATGGTCAACGGGCCTGAGCGACCATAGTGCCATCCCTTGGACATCAGTGCATGGTGCAGTCCAGCGAATCGGTTGGCATGTAGGCGCACAATGCCTCGCAGTCAGTGCGAAAGACTTTTAACAGTGTAATTACTTATGGTGAGTTGTGTTAATGGTATCCCTTGTGTGATTGAAAAAAATGCGATCTATTTAGTCTTTTCGATTTATTTTACAAGATCTGCATCTTCCAATAAGGCAGAGAATAATGAGCAACAGAAATACAACCCCTCCAAATTGAATTTTATAAAGAAACAGCATATCCTCTGCTTGGTAATTGAATTTCTTGCCATGAGATCCTTCCTCCCAAGCATGGACTCGCCAATTTCCATGTGTGGAAAAGGGGGGGGGGCAGGGGGATTTGCCAGAGGGGGAGAGGTTAACTAATTTATTGATTTAATTAATTAGTCACTCAAACTAATGGAATGGGAGAGGGTTTTCGAAAACTTCAGGCCTGAAACTGTGCTTGTACTGGCGAGGGGGAGGGGCGAGGGTTGAAGGTTTTCAGGGAGGTGAGAGAGGGTAAGGGGATGATGGGTCAGAGGGCTGGGGGTTTCCCAGAAGGGGAAGGGGTTAATTGATATATCGATTTAATTAATTAGGCAATTAATTTGATATCAAAAGAGTACTTGTAACATCAAGGGGTTTCCCAGAACAGAAGGGGAGGGGGAGGTGGAGGTGTAGGGTTGAGGGGGCTTTCTCAGAAGGATGTATTACCACCACGTGGTCATACATCAATTAACAGAACAATGTGTTAAGGGTAAGGGGAGGGGATCAAAAATCACACAAGTTTGCCCCTGAATGTTTGCAACCTGCACTAAAAAATGGTCTCAGAACACATGTTTTCCCTCTACTCAAAGTCAGTGCAGAAGGTCTAGTTGCCACAATGTTATAGGACTATGTGACAGACAGAAAAATTATGTTCCTAGTTTTTCCTGTCATTTGAGAAATGAAAATTTCTCCTCACATCTTTCACCATCAGAGCATTCCCGAAGCACATTATTTTGTCAATATTGCGTAAAATCACGCTAAGAGACAGCAGAACACATTGGTTACTGAGCTCAATTTTTGTGCAAAGGAAAAGTAAGCAGTGTGAAAATGGCATTACTATAGGTAAAAGCATTCATATTCTTAACACTAGAAGTACCAGATTTCGTTGTACGCCTAGTAGTACCATGTGGGTCAAACATAGTGGGAAACCACCGTTTTATTCTTACTTGGGTGGTGTTTTGAGTGTCGCCATGTTGACAGTAAGTTCAGGAAGACTCTAAAGAGTAACCAAAGGATAATTCGGTCTCTAAAATGAATAGCACACTGTCAAACATAAATTTTCAGAAATAATTTATTTGTTTTAATATTTACAGAAGAAGTTCCACAATCTTAGGTCAATCATCGTTAAAACAAGTAGGTAAAACAATGTTGCAGTGCCTTTTTTTATAAAGATTGAATCAGAATTAAAACTGTTTATGTGAGTACTACCAGTATTTTCAGTTTTACAGGCAAATAAGGTAAGTACCACATATTTCTGAAAGATTCTAAAACGCAGCAGGTGGCTAAAATGCTGTGCGTGTTTTCTTGCTTTTTGTGATAAATGAAGTAAAACATAACAACAAACAATTTCAGTCTATAATTACAAATATTTGGAAATATTTAAGTACAAATAGCTGACTGAATTGCCTAAGCTGGGATGGGCTCATAGTTCAGGCATTCGAGAGGAGTTTTTGCCTGGAAGCTTTTGCATACGTACTTATTGCACTTGAAGCATACGTTTGATGTTTTATTTCTCCTTGCTGCTTTGTTGTTTGCAGGACCCTGAATTTGACAACACCTCCTATTCCCACTTTGGCCAGCGTCGATATCGAGTGCCTGCAGGGGGGGATATTGGCCCCTCTCTGCACTCTGCTGGGTACCACAAGCTCATCAGCTACCCTGAGGGTAAAGTCTCGAAGTGAAATCACCTTAGATGTAAGTAACTTAAAAATTTTGTGAGCGCTGATCACGGAAAGGTCAAGAATATTGTAAAAGGCATACACAGGTCATCGGTGGGTGCCAGCTCGGACACTGTAGTGCCTAGCCAGTTAGTCAACTATATCTACTCTAGCCTTAGTTTTATTATTTATTTTCTGGAAGTTTTGTCTCTATATTCTCAATCACCTGACATCCAGCATGCATGTTACTCAGAATAAGGACTTTTTTTTTCATCTTCCCTTGGTATTCTGTGAGTAGACTGTCTCTTGACTTGTACATGTTGAATACAATGCGTCGTAACCACATCGCGCCGCAGGAGGGACGTCTTTGAGCGATCTCCGACGTATTCCTTTTTGTTTTAGCTCATCTGTTTTCTTTTTCGGTCATGAAGTCAATAGTACACATTATTGGAAGTGTGTTGATATTGCAAAGGACGTGCTAAAAGGTGATTTGAGCCTCTAGACCATCCTTACAAATCAACATCTCTTTAAAAAGTGTGTTGTTGATACAATTCAACAACAATTAACGAATTTTGTTTGTTTTAATTTTTTTTCGGGTGGGCACAAAATATGCTCCCACCCCCCATCCCCTTCCCCCCTTTGTAATGCTCGTTTTGAAAAATCCCTTGGTGTCAGCATACAGATGGAGCATTAAATAAGGCAAATGTTGAACGAAAATGAAAATTAAAGCAATCGCTTTTGACAAAGAAATCTGAAGAATCCACCAGAAAGAACCATTTCAGCTGTGACTTGTGTCATGCTATTGTGACACCAAACATCCCTTTTCGAAACCTAGAAAATCCTAATTTCAAATGTTTTCTTGAATAGTACTGCAATCTGTCTGTTCCGGCAAAGGCAAAGTTGCGTAAAAATTATGTGGATTCAGTTTCCACTGACGCACTGCATAGAATCCGAGAGAATATTGCGTAATCTTGCACATGGATTTATGTTGATCAAAATACTGACAGTCTTGGCCGGTAGACTGTAAATCTCATTGTTTGCACGTCGGACCAAGATGCCACTTCTGGGACTTACCTGACTGTTCAAAACAGCTCCCAAAGAGTAACTAGCAAACAATTCCACACTTTGAGTGTGCTGTATCCAAAACGCCTGAATAAAAACGAGATGCTTCTGCCTTCCAGATGCCGCTGCATATATGATTGTGGCGTTTCAGTTGCATCAAATTTTCTACCCTTTGCTATGCATGTACATTGTACCAACCGTGTAGCAGAGCAAGTATGGCTAGAATTCCCTAACGTAAATAAATTAATCTCTATAGTAAAGAAATATTTTGTTAAGACACCATCATGGATACAGGCGGACAACTTCCAGATGTTCCACAGCCACATGAAGATGATGTTGATGGCTGGAGCACGTGGTTAGCAGCAGTGGACTACCATAAGCACCTCCCAGCAACGTAGAAGGTAACTGCTAAAGTTACAGAGGCGGCGTCGTACAGTAGATTTACAAAGCACGTACTCCAAAATTCTTCAATCCAGCGGGACTTGGCATATATTAGAGCCCGCTACAAATTTATAGTGGGGGCTGTTTCCAAATTAGAAAGGAGACCGGCTAGCGAGAGCATATCCTTACTGAAGGAAGTGAAAAAGAAAGTTAAAGAAGCGCCAAGTGAAGTGGGAGGGAAAGTATGAGCAAAAATGGCTGAATTAATGGTATACAACAGCATACATAAGTAACGAAAAATCCTCGTCCCTTGATTGCAGCATTCGTGTCCAACATGAGACGAAAGTAAAACTCACCCCTGTCACATCTGTTGAGGAAGAGCTTTTTCCGGCTTATAGATGAATACTGACTGACAAGCACCTTAGTTTTACTCTGGAAAACGTAGATAAGGTTTTAGTTATTTAGCGTGAGGCCAGCTATGGTCTGAATGTTTGAAACCACTGTTTTATCAGTAATTAATTACGTTACATATTACACTATTTCAACGTATGGCTGTATGTGTTTTATACTGTATTATTATCTTAGGAAAACTGAAGACGTATGAGATCAGTTTGAGCATGAAAGTGGTATAGCGTCTGCTGTGTTGAGCTGTTGTGCATGTTTATACTTTCCTTTTTTTAATGAGTAACAATATGCTCATATGTCAGCAATGTTTCTTTTACATTATAGTTAGTTCTATGAGATCAGTTTGAGCATGGAAGTGGTATAGCGTCTGCTGTGTTGGGCAGTTGTGCGTATTTATATTTTCCTTTTTTTAAATGAGTAACAATATGCTCATATGCCAACAATATTTATTTTACATTATAGTTACTTCTACTACATAATACTTTTTAGGGCCTATGTAAGGTTTTATATAGCCTAAATGAAGATCTGAACGAGCATATTTTAGGTGCCAAAAATGCGCTTTTTACGATCTAAAAGATGCGTGGTCTAGTAATAACCAGTTGCACAAACATGTATACATAACAACATATAGTATGCTTTTTGATTTACCATCTTGTAAGAAGCTTTGTCATTGATTATAATGTATGCCTTCAGTGACATGTTATAACGGGTGGGACATAATAACTCATTTTTAACGAAATGAAGCCTAAGACAGGCAACCAACTACGTCCATGAACAGAAATGCTAATGTAGACCAATTATCTACTAGAAGATCAAGAAAATAAAGGTGACTGACACAGATAATAGTTTTAATTTTTCTTTTATATCATAAATGGTTTCAATTGACACATCAAAATCCAACATGGAAGAAGTAACGTAACTACAGGATAGACTCGTGGATGTGAAATGCCATCTGACGTTTTAAAGAAGAGAAAGACAGGGAGTTGTATCAGTTTTTTATTTCCTTATCAGTTAGTATCTACTGCCAAATAACAAGTAACCAACAGATGAACAAGATCATATTAGACAGGCCTTACATACTGTAAAAACTACGATATGCTGAAAAGACAACTTGCAGAAACTATAAATTATCGAGGAACCACCAAATTACAGCATTTTATGTCAACAAAAATCAGATAAGAATAAATGTGCGGATCTAAAGCAACCATGTTTGGCAAGGGAGTCTGCATACATCAGGCGAATAAGGGTCTGAAAATTTGAAGAGACATTTGGCGAACGGAAAAACATGGTGAATTTTGGATACATGGATCGAGAAGAAGGTTGTTTTAAGCGTGTTACGGAAGAGAAGATTCAGATTTTCGAGCACATCATGATTGTGAACGACAAGAATTTGACTCAAAAGATGTGGAACGAAACAGACTTAACCGGGAAGAACTGAATGAAAGAAGTCGGAAAGGAATAGAAAGCAACTGCGACATTGGAAAAATTTGATGCACAGAAACACACGATAGGTTCTGCCACACGAAAAAAGTGCGATATCCTAGCTGGACTAGTACCGGGCTCAAAAACAAGGTAAAAGAAGGGAGAAACAAGAGGAACGAGAGGTATTGTTTAGAAGGATGAAGTGATGAACAACTCATTCGAGAATCCAAACGATCGATACGAACCAAAGAAATAAGTAAACTGCCACTGACAGACACTTTATAGCAAAAAATATCTTATTTCATACGGCAACTTTTTTTAAAATTTGTGTAATACTACTAGAATCGTTTAAAATTATTTACTTTTGCCTTTCTTTGCAGAAGATCCCTTGGTTTTTCGCTTAAGCCTGGAAGAATGAAATCAGATCCAAAACAAAACAAAAAAATTAAAAAATAAAGAAAGAAATGAGACATAGCGACCATACACGTTTTTCCTCCAATCCCTTAACTGCATGACGTTCTATAGAGCGTGCACGACATGAATTGCATATGTAAACGTGGAAAAATAACCTGTCGAGACTGTGATGTAATGATATTAATAAAAGCACGTTGCGTTTCATTCCTAGCGCTAACGAGTTGATGAAGGAACACAATATCAAAGAAAGAAAAGTCAAGCTTGACTTATAAAATTTTATTCAAGATGCAATATCAATGTTTAGACCTGTAAGTTTATCATTAAGTGCTTAACATGCAGGGTATTCCCAAATTCCCGTATCATATTTCCAGGACTTGTAGAGTGGAGTGAATACATAATAATTTGTTTAGAAATCCCTTTCCGGAAACGTCACCCAATGACGCTACAGAGCGTCAAAGTTATATACGACGGTAACTGTAAATGTATGTGTATGCAGGATGATTCCGTGGTGATGTTACAACTTTCTAGGACGACGGAGGAGGATAAATGTATCAGTTTGTAGTAAGGTCCTTAAACGGCAACGACCGGTCGAATGTTATAAGCGAAATCCGTCCTGCGTTCTGATACCTCTGACAGTGGAATACATGTACTGGTACTGCTGTTGCTAAGATTTTAGGGCAAGCAACTTCCGGATGTGGTAGTAGGGGCCAAAACAAGAAAAAACGTTTCGTAAACATTGGCTCTAAAATACATACCTGAGGCACTATGAGCACTTGTTTATCTATGCTGCTGTGCAACATCTCCTCTATTGAACAAGTGCTCAAAGCCCTTAAGGTATGCATTTTCGAGCCCACGTTTGCTAAACGTTTTTTCTTGTTTTGTGTGCATACTTCTACATCTGAAAGTTGCCTACCCTACAATTTCAGCAACTACAGTAGCGGTACATGTATTACGCTACCAGAGATGCAAGAACGATTTTCTCTTGTAACCTTCGAGTCATCTGTTTCCGAACCAGGGACCCTTACCTCAGATTGATACATTTATCCTTCTGCTTTCATCCTAGAAAGTTTGTAACATCATTACGGAATGATATGCTTCGGCGCCTGTAAATGTATGTCTGTACAGTATAACTTTGAGGCTCTGTAGCGTCGTAGGATGGCGTTTCTAGACATGGGTTCCTGCTCAAAGTATTACGTACTCACTCCTCTCTACAAGTCATATAAGTTTGTAACGGGAATTTCCGGACACCCTGTATGTACCGTCATTGTTTCTACGTAGCAGTTTAGAACCTGTTCTTTCAGTAGAGGCTGTATAGGGTCGAAGCAGAGATAATTTACGTTTAGTAGCAGATTTCTTCACATTACAGTTTCCTTGCTAATAACGAACTTCCGATCGAGCGTCTACCAATGTAACGAGACACGGGTTTCTACGCAACAGACAGTCCTGAGCAGACACCATATACGGATACATCATTATGTAAGTAAAGCCGCACATTTGACAGCTGTGTGCGTGATCTACCAAATAACTTCAGAGCGTTCGCCAACTATGTCAGAAACCAAGCCAGCGAGCTTCGCCTTGGAGACCTGGGCTCTGTATTAAAGGCACGCAGTACGTGTCAGCTATGCCATTGGCAGCTACGTTATTAATAAGGTGAGGCTGTCACGGTTCCGGAGGCTGGTCTGAATACCCCTATGCGTTGCTGAGCGTGGTCCTACAGAATGTGGTACGCCCTTGTCTTCCTCCGACCCTTGAACTTACCCACCCAACCAACTTTAAGGGGACCAACAGGTCAATGGGAACCAAAATCACGATGCACAAGACATTTTTACATTAAAAATGAATGCCGGGGTTGAAACAAGAAACTTATCGAGAAACTCTGTAGTACTAACTGGAGAGCGTCAGTAGAAAGTCTTCGAACTTCCGCAGTTGAGTGTTGTGCTCCAGTGTGCTTGGACAGCCCCCACGTAAATGGAGTAGACACTCAGCTCAATAAAACCACAAGGATCATCTCTGGGTGGACGATAACTGCTCCACTATATCGGCTTCCAATACTCAGCCATATAGTCCCTCCTATGGTAAGAAGACAAGAAGCACTCTTGAAACAATATTCCAAAATGATGAATAGTCTTCAAGTTCCCACGATGAAGATATTCCTGGGTTGACAACAAACCGAGTTCGTTACAGATTCCTATCCCTGCGACTGGCGAAACGACTTGCTGATGGCAGCTTCACCATTAACACTAATGGCGTGAATCCAGGACTATGAGTGACCCACCCAAAGTGCGGCATATTCAGTACCCTCTGAAGAAACGAAGGGTTCCGAACTCCAACGGCATTAGTGGACGTATATGAATCGCATCCGAACAAGACGCTGAGTGTGCGCATAGAACAGGCACATGTGGGTAAGCTGTCCAGCCCAAGCTGGTTGTGGAGCTTCGAACCGGCACATAGTAGAGGAGTGTAGACTGAGAGGCTACCTGTGTGATCCAAACGTCTTTTTCGTGACTGCACCATCAAGCCTCGAATGGGTAAGAGGAATGGACATTAGCACGTAACAACTGATTGTTGGTTAAATGTGGGGTTTGTGTTTTTTCTCCAGCTTCTCTCGGTATGTCATGTGCAGTTTTATTCATTAATTAAATAAACTGTTAAAACTACTGTAAAGTTTATTGCACGCGATATACTATTTATTTCATAGACCCGTAGTGAGGAGATACCCTAGGATGTAGAATGTCAAGAAAGAAGAATATATAATGAAGACAGGAAGAGCTAGGCCGCTGTTGCTTTCTTAGATCCTATGTAGACGCTTCTCTGTCCGCTTCCTTACTTAAGTCGCATATCGCGCTGATTAAATTTCCTTCGCAGGTTAACTGAAACTATTTTCCGCTACCCAACGATTTAATACATGCCAAATACCTCAGTCTTACATTAATACGCTGTTAAGTACCACAAGCCAAGACTCTTCGTATTAAAATACACATCCGACATCGACAATCGTTCCAGGGAAGTCTGTCGTGAGAGTTCGCTTCTGATTTGTAGATCACGAGCATTGTGCGATATCGAGAAGTAATCCGTGTCGGTTCCTCGTATGGAGGGCGCTACAGTCGGCAACGTGGTATCTCAGTATCTGTGCACACTGTTACCCCATTGACTTCACTAGCGGTGACTGTCGTAGTGTGTGGCGTCCGTTGTGCGGCTTTCGCTCGTCGTGGAAACCACGTGTTACGGTGTGTAACGTTCCCTGGCAAACTCACACTATTAATAAACTAAAAATTAATTGTTCCATATACGCCGCTATGAAGCAATTTGTATATACTGTGATTATTTAACAAAAAGTTATTATTTAATTTTGTGTAAAGGACATTCGTTATTATTGTAATTTTTCTGTAGTAATATTCTCGATGTATTTCGAATGGTAATATTTCTATACTCATAATGTAATTGAGAAATGGGTCAATATCTGCGATAACAAAAATGTAAAATTCAGCCACAGAGGAAAATAGTGTTGTAAGATTACAAAGAGATGTTAATGGTCAGCAGTAGTATAAAAACCACCACGTAGTGTGTATTCTTTGTCGTCTCCCTGTAGAGCTGAGAGTGAGAGGAACCTGTGACGTAGCATTTTATGAATGGGTAGACTTCTTTTGTCTGTATCTAGATTTAGCCGCCATTAGAGGAGAAATTACAAACTGATGTAAGTTGAATTATTGTTGTGGTCTAAATACATTATAACTTAACAAAAGTGTGTATTACTAATGTAAATTAGCTTGCCCATGTCATCTATAATATTTCTTTAAAGAATTTTCAGCATTTTTAGCGGTGTTGCTGGGCTGTGCCGCGACCGAACGATTTGCAGCGGCGGCACATTTAAGAAATTGTCCCGCTAGGAAAAATTAACCAAACCCGTAAATCGGGAGCAGATAAAGATTAGCACTGCATTTGAGAAAATTTTTTTCTTTTACAGCGATCCTGAGACTGACGGAATTTATTACTAGTTTCACATTTGTGCATTCATAGGCGGATAGTTAACGTTGAAATTTAACAATTTTGGTTCCTTCAAATAACTTAAATGTATACTGAAGTGTGTTTTATCAGTGATAATTAAACGTCGGCTTGGCAATATTTAACCATTTTCTGCTAATAGAGACAGTCTTGTGTTCCATAGCTAACGCCGGGAAAGAATTCAGTAAATATTAAAAAAAAAACACTGCATTTAGAAAATGTGTGCCAAGGCCGAATTATATAAAGGATTTAATTCTCAACTAAAGATTCTTAATCAGTTTATATGAATTCACGTAATTTTAAATGTACTTAATTCTGTGTAAATGAATTTTTATTACCACACGTAAATAAGAGGTCCTACAACAAAGTTCGTACGAACAGAATGAAAGAAATGTTAATTAACTAAAAAAAAAAACAAATATTGAAAGAAAAGGTAACTGTTGATTATGATTATTTTCTTTTTTTTTTAATGAAATTTCATTAAATTGGCGCCCAATAACGCGGGGCACGAATATGCAGTGGCCACAAAATACCCATGAGATAACTAGGGAATTATTGTAGTCGAACTTTGTTGGAGAACAATTAATATTTTTTTCATGTATTGTATGTATTGCCTAACCAATATTGTGTGGTAATACCTTTATATGATTTTTTACGTGAGAACACTATATACCGAGAGGCAAGCTGAAGAAGAGAGCTCATTATATCGAATAATTAATTACCTACCACAATACCAGGGGGCAGCTGCACCCAAGATAGATCACCAAAAGGTAAAGCTACAGTGTAGTTGTCCTGTGGGTAGTAAAGTAGCCTCAGTGCAGTGTTCTCGGAACATTAGTGGTGTGCTTGTTGTTAGTGTTTTTTTTTTTTTAATAACAAGACATTTGAGTAGTTAGTCATTGTAGTATATAATAAGTGTGTTTCAGCAAATGACCATTTCTTGTGTGATTATGTCAGTGAAACCTTAGTGTTAGGATATTTAGTTCAGATTTTGTTGACTGTGGTTAGATTGCGTAGTCAGGAAGATATAAACATGGATAATGAACAACAGTTAGCAAGTAGTGATACCGAGTTAGAAAGTGAGGCACAAAGTAATGTTAGTGGCGTAATTCAGGAAGTAGAATGTGAGAATCTGGGGGCAGAAGGGCAAGAAATGTTGCCACTGCCAGCCAGTGATTCAGGTGATAGTAGAAATACTGTGCCACCCACAAGCACTAGACACGGACCAGAGAGTGGTGAGGTGTCAAAGTGCAATCATTAAGAGTTATGTTCGAGCGCATGCTCAATTTCCAAGCTGAATTTGCACGTATGCAAGCAGAACGCGATAGAGAACTTGATGCTAAACAAGCAGAGCGTGATCGACGCCTGCATGAGAGAGACTTGCAGTTAATGCAATCTTTGGAAGCTATGCAGAGTGAGATTGTTAGTTTG
Source organism: Schistocerca piceifrons (assembly GCF_021461385.2). Taxonomy (NCBI): domain Eukaryota; kingdom Metazoa; phylum Arthropoda; class Insecta; order Orthoptera; family Acrididae; genus Schistocerca; species Schistocerca piceifrons. The sequence goes on along the minus strand of NW_025728233.1, from coordinate 1,977,445 downwards.
AGACAAAACTATGAAACCATACCCAAAGCGGTGCAAGAACTGAGCGAAAGAGTAGATAGTATCCAAGTGGCTAACGCCAGTATCGTAGATGAAATTAGTGTACTGGCTAACAGGATGGAACAATTAGAAATTGACACAAGTCAAGTAATAGAGCACAAAATGTCCGAACAAGTGCACAGAATTGAAAACGAATTAATAAAAAAAATAGACGAGAAGGTGCACGCCGCGATTGAAGCCAAAGACGTGGGCTCCAATGCGGAAATGCAGCACCTAAAAAAGGCGGTGCACACTGACATTCCGCTGTGGCAGCGGAATGTCAACCGTCGTCTTGCGGAGCTGGAAAACAGCTTGCTGCACGGCGACGCACAGGCGTGTGTCACGCCAGCCAGGTCCAACAATGACAGGCATATAAATACAGCAGTAAAAAATTACGACTGCAAGACAGAACAGGCAACCAATGTTAGCGAAACAAACAAATGTCACTCCAAAATAGTGATTGAAGAAAGCCTGATTAGAAACCGACAGTTTCAGATCTTTACAACGGAGAAGAAATCTGTTCACCCGGTAGTATTTATCAAGGGATTTAGAAACATTTTGCCTAGCGTTTGGAGCCATACACAGAAAATACAGTTCGTTATGTCTTACATACAAGGAGATGCTGCATTGTGGGCAACCGAAGCAGCTGACAGTTGCGACACATATGAGCAATTTGAAAAGGCATTCTTGGCCAAATATTGGTCAACATGTATTCAGGAGAGATTACGGAGAGAGGTATATAATCCAGAGCCGTATTCTCCACGATTAGGCAATTTGCGAAAATATTTTGAGAAATACATTAATAAGACCCGTTACTGGGATGAGCAGATTTAATCCCGGTATTTGATCAGACTTTTGAAATCACACTTGCCGATACACGTAAAGGAAAAACTTATACACGTACCGGAGAACGACATGGAACACTTCTTGTCTGTTCTGGACTCAATTGACCTGATTCAGGAGGATGTTAAGGCAGCCTCGGAACAGGCTAGAAGTAACGGAAACGGTTACAGAAATGGTCGAAATAACACGCCTCCACCAAATAATGGAAACGGCGGAGGTAACAATAGGAGACAAGATTATGTACAAAACGGCAATAGTCCGCTGGTGAATAATGACCGGAAAAGGAGCTCTGATGACCGATATGAAACAGGCCCACCAAACAATAGTAGATGGAAAAATGCCGGGGGCCGTGGAACACTAATACCTATAACGATGCAAACCGAACTTGGCCACAGAACCAGAGGCCCAGTCCAGACCGGCAAAACAGTGAAAGATCTGACAATAACCGAGCGCCACCACAAAATGCGCAAATTGCGCAACCGTGGCGGCCGACGCAACACAACTTACACATAGTGGAGGTCAGCGACACAGAGCAGCCACACCCATCCACCAGTAATAACCCAACAAACTAGATTCAGCCGAGATACGCTCTCCACCGTCGGCTGAGGTTTGGAGTGAGAGCAGCCCGACACAGAACAAAACATCGAGAATCTGTATCCTCAGGTATAAAGACTGGGTACATATGGGACATGAATTAATAACTGAACCACCCACGTGCATAAAGGAGCACAAAGACAAAGTACAAGCGATAATAGAAATCAAAATTAACAATATTTATGTGCAAGCAATCGTAGATACAGGTGCTACTGTCAGTGTTATGAGTATGGACTTATTCGGAGTACCGGGGAACGAAAAGCGTATGCTGACTTTTCCTGTGAACAATTGCAAAGTCACTGGAGCCATCAGTGCACAGCGACAAATTATTAAACTCCAAGTGCGGGTAGAGATGTATATAGGGGGAGAAGCCATAGCGTGCACATTCCTGGTAGTAAAGGGTTTAAAGGTAGCCTGCATTTTGGGGGTAGAGTTTTTGAGAGAAAGGGACGCAGTAATCGACCTTTCTCGGGGAAAATTAAGTTTGATGAACGCGGGTAGGAGGATAGAATTGTCCATGCTCAGATCTGAAGAGGTACCTGTGCCTAATTGTAATGCTATTGACATAAAATGTAGGAATCAGTGGATACTACATTTAGACAATCATTCTCTAGGGCAAAATCTCTATTATCCAGACGTACAAAGTGATCAATTAAAAGCAAATGTTGACGCACTTGTGAACAAAGTATCACAGTCCGAAAATTTGAACTCAATGCAACAGCAGGATTTGGTACAGTTATTATCTAATTATGTAGATGTATTTTCAGAACGAACAGGAATTGTTAAGGGATATCAGTACAATATAGAGGTGAAGCCTCACAAAACCTACTGTCGAGCCTCATACTCCATTCCTAAGTCCAAGAAGGAAATAGTAGCTATCTCTTAGCAGATCCGCAATCACGGAGAGTACGGGGACTGTATCCGCGTAAGGATGTGAAAATATTCCTACAGTAAATGACTATAGTCCTATGTGTTATGTGTAACAAAAAAAAAGACACCATTCTTTTGAAAATGAAAGAACATTAATGATGTGTGATCTGTAGAGATAATGTACTAGTGTAAAAGTATTTAGTTATAAGAATATGATTGACTTTCTCTTTTGTTTATGAATATTTGTGTTATGTCTTCTTTTAATTAGTGTTAGCTTAAACATGCTCTAAATGTCTGCACAGATAACCTGATTAGTGCAATTATTTATAGTGTTAAATTGTGACAGAGTTCAGTCAGGAGGAACATTTTAGTAGTGATTAGTTTGTGCACTGCATAATATTCTATATGTGTGTCAAACTTGAAATATTTCTTGGTACAATCTTTTCTATTATAGATATATATGTATATATGTGTAGCTGTCAGATTTACAGATTCGAACCCAGAATAATATCGATAATATGAGACGCTGAGAACTATATTTTCAAACCAGTGTTATCAAAGAGAATAATGCACCCAGTAGTGACCCGAGGGCACCATGGGAGGCAAACTTATTGCAAATTTAAGTAGCGCAAGGTTACGCACAAAGAAGCTTCAATTGAAGCATGTGCAGATCCAATCAGTAAAAAAGAGCTAGCCTGATACAGTCCAAGTCAATTTTAGCCTACAGAGACTACACTGTAGTTACGTAGGACCTTGCAAGTAAAGTGAGACATAATTTCAAAGGAGTTATTGAACAATATGCCTGAATCCGGCTGGAATGCACAAATAAAATCTACTCGAACATAAATATAGATGATTTTTGGGCAAACTAATACGAAATTTTAATATTTGTTACCATGTACGCAAATATCACACACCTTGGTAAAGAGCGAACAAAGAAGTTACGAATGTGCTGTTACAAAAATTGCACAACGGACATTGTAAATGAAAAAAAAACTTAAACAAAAGTGCAGTATTGTGTGGCAGAGACAGTGGCTATTAAACCTGCAGCAATACGTCACAAGGTTGTTTTGAACAAGCAATAAGAAACTGTATCATCGTCGTGTGTGCAAGTGGACAAGGAACTAGCACGACACGAACAGTGAGCCGATAACAGACGGTGGACCAAGTTAGTGTCAAACTATAACTCTTTGTGTGTCAAGGGATGCTAGGAAAGCGCATTGACTACAGAGATACATTTTGTCCTAAGGTGAAAACTTGCGTGTGACTAATGACAAGTCATGACATGGTGAAAAAATATTGTGTGCCCATAAAACGTGTTACTGTGACAAGGAAACATTGTGCAAACCAGACTAGTGAAGGCCTACTGAATAATAACTGCCAATAACTGTGTGCATTTTTTCCCACAGCAGGAAAAATGCCCATAAGGATAGTACACTGTTTGTGAACTTGTTGCATGTTTGCTGGAGCACTGCAAGAAGATGTCACACGGGCGAGCTGATATACAACGCGCATCCGGCTACTTCAGCCATGCAGCGGCCGCAGCAGCCCGTAGCAGATCTGACAGCCACACGACTCTCCGCGCCGTAGCTGTCAACACCGGGGGCGGTGACCTACACGGAGCCGACGCGCAGCGCCGAGCGCCGCTCAACAATCACTCCGCACCGCTCACCAACTACAGCATTATTGACATATTGCAAAATATTTACACAAACTGCATAACATGTCAATGAACTCGAATTTTGATAAACATTGAACATATACTATGTAACCGTTGATGACAAACTGCTAAATCAATTCAAAAGAATGACTGTTAAAGAGACAAGATTAATCATGAACCAACTGGGATGGCTGGGCTCCGGCACAGTTTTGCCCAGGTTTCCCGTCTGCATTCGCCCAAATGGGGGAGCCATGAACATATATAACCCTGGGACTAATTAAAAGAGCCATTCCATAAAAAAAAATACAGAATTGTAAAGAACGTTACTGGCACCATTGTGTCAAAGTATAGAAACTCTTTGCCAAATGCTGCCAGGGGGCAATGTAACGTTCCCCGGCAAACTCACACTATTAATAAACTAAAATTTAATTGTACCATATACGCCGCTATGAAGCAATTTGTATATACTGTAATTATTTAACAAACAATTATTATTTAATTTTGTGTAAAGGGCATTCGTTATTATTGTAATATTTTCTGTAGTAATATTCTCGATGTATTTAGAATGGTAATATTTCTATACTCATAATGTAATTGAGAAATGGGTCAATATCTGCGATAGCAAAAATGTAAAATTCAGCCACAGAGGAAAATAGTGTTGTAAGATTACAAAGAGATGTTAATGGTCAGCAGTAGTATAAAAACCACCACGTAGTGTGTATTCTTTGTCGTCTCCCTGTAGAGCTGAGAGTGAGAGGAACCGGTGACGTAGCATTTTTATGAATGGGTAGACTTCTTTTGTCTGTATCTAGATTTAGCCGCCATTAGAGGAGAAATTACAAACTGATGTAAGTTGAATTATTGTTGTGGTCTAAATACATTATAACTTAACAAAAGTGTGTATTACTAATGTAAATTAGCTTGCCCATGTCATCTATAATATTTCTTTAAAGAATTTTCAGCATTTTTAGCGGTGTTGCTGGGCTGTGCCGCGACCGAACGATTTGCAGCGGCGGCACATTTAAAAAATTGTCCCGGTAGGAAAAATTAACCAAACCCGTAAATCGGGAGCAGATAAAAATTAGCACTGCATTTAAGAAAATTTTTTTCTTTTACAGCGATCCTGTGACTGACGGAATTTATTACTAGTTTCACATTTGTGCATTCATAGGCGGATAGTTAACGTTGAACTTTAACAATTTTGGTTCCTTCAAATAACTTAAATGTATACTGAAGTGTGTTTTATCAGTGATAATTAAACGTCGGCTTGGCAATATTTAACCATTTTCTGCTAATAGAGACAGTCTTGTGTTCCATAGCTAACGCCGGGAAAGAATTCAGTAACTATTAAAAAAAAAAAAAAACACTGCATTTAGAAAATGTGTGCCAAGGTCGAATTATATAAAGGATTTAATTCTCAACTAAAGATTCTTAATCAGTTAATATGAATTCACGTAATTTTAAATGTACTTAATTCTGTGTAAATGAGTTTTTATTACCACACGTAAATAAGAGGTCCTACAACAAAGTTCGTACGTACAGGAGGAAAGAAAGGTAAATTAACTAAAAAAAACAAATATTTAAAGATAAGGTAAATACTGATTATGATTATTTTCTTTTTCCTTTTAAAGAAATTTCATTAAAGGTGGTTAGGAGATTGCCTGTATTAACTGAGCAGTGTGTCCTACCCTTCATCTCACTGCAATTTACTGTGCATCGCTGCAGTCCTTGGTGAATACGGAACATGTGCTGATGTGCTGCACAGTGTAGTTGTTAGAAAATATTGATGGTCTATGCCCAGACCACGTATAAGCTAAGTCGTGATGCCGATATATGCTATGTGTACGGGGCTTTGGATTACTTTAATTACTTCCTGAAACAATTTTTACTCACGTATTCGGAAGAAAGTTGAAACGTTAGTTGTCGGTATACTCTTAGTAGTAAAAAACGAAAAAAAATTCTCAGTACAAACGCTGATTCCTGATTCTTGACAGTAACCGCTGAGTGGACTTCAGCACAGTAGCTGCTCTCTGTAGTCAAATGTAGAATTTGTCAATAAATTCATTTACTTCGAAGCAAGTAATGAGGCAATTTCTGGATTACTGCAGATACTATCTAATACTTGAAGACATTTGTTTGAGATTTTTAGTGTCTGTTACATATGTCGCTGTTATCATTAGTATTGTGCGGAACGAAGAACACACGTGTGAAGTGGGTGAATTGAGAAACCTGTAAGGTCCATCGCATCAATGCTATTGAGAAAAAGTAATTATTGGTAGCTTATATCACAATGTCTTACAAAATTGAGGATAGTAATAATCTTTTGAAAATAATTGTTTCGTGACCGAAACAGAATGGAATGATAGATTTTATCCCTCAGAAAATTTCATTTTACCCCAGACTGGGAACCACTGGTTTAGACTTAAACAGTAGGAATAACTGTGGTGGCCACTTAAACTTGTAACAGTTTAATGACCCCCTACACACGCATCAGGTTAGGGGCTGACCGACCGCCATATTTCGTGGCAGCCTTCAGGCACGTCTCGACAGACTGCACTCGGTGATCACAGCGCCGGTGTGTTGTGATTTGCTAACCTTAACTTCATTGAGTTTGTCCTGAAAGTTTCTCCTTGGTTTCGCACAGAAACGAGGGTTTTCCTTGGATGTTCTAGATGTAACAAAGCCAAAAAAGCAGACAAAACTGTGGGCAAAACGACTAATGCAAGGAAAGAAAGTCACCCGAGTTCCGCTACTTACGCAACTGGGAGCCGATGGTTTTCGTAATTACGTAAGAATGGATGAATCGTGCGTTTCGGACCTGCTGAAATCAAATAATTCTTAACGAAAACGGATAGTCATCAGGCTGTTACCTACATTGATTTCTGCCCCATGGCAGAAGGTAGAGGATCTCAAACTCAGTACTGTTGTATCCCCACAATTATTAATGACAATGATTCGTGAAACACGCAACTTGATTTATAGTTTACTACAGAAATACTTCATGGTGATGCAAAATTTGATTTATGTAACACGAAATGGCAAGTAAGTTTAATAAACTCTAAATTCGACGGCAGTCTAAACATGGCAGTTGCGCACACTACGTAGTAAATGCCACAAGTACATAAGAAATGAACCATTTAGCAACTGTTAGAACAGTAAAAAAATCACACTTCGCTTTTCTCATGTAAAATCTGGGAAGGTGCTATGGCATGGAAGGCAACTGAAGAGCCGAATATGACCTTAGCGCTGAATTTATGAAGTTTCAGTGTCATAAGCTGCTGACAGTGAGTGCTTGGATTTTTCTTTAAACTAACAGATGTGTGGAAGAGTGTCGTCCTTACGTGCCACTGTTAGATTACTCGAAATTCTAAGAAATTTAAACATTTCCTTGATTGTAGTCTTACCAAGAAATCAGTCTGGACATGTAAGTCTTCCATGTACTGCTTGGGCGTTAGCTTATCAAAATAAAAACGAAATGTCTTTCGAAATCCGAAGTTGTTAGTGAGTCAGTCTTAAATACTGTGGTATTTAATTTCGGTGCGAATGTTTACCTCACACCGAAACAAATGGCTTAAATATCGTTCGTAGCTAGGTGCTGTGATTTTACGGTCCAAGATCTGTTCCTTAACCTGACTTGCGTGCCGGCAACATTTCCACAATCGCAGTTTACAGGCTGTTACCATCAGAATTTCCTCTAAGCGCAAAGCCATTGGTATCGTGTTTTCTGTTCCAATGGTGAGATTCTTTCACAGCTACGTATTTACCTGTACCGTACAGTTCTTCACTATTGCGACTTCGAAAAAGTTACTGTAGCGCAGGTCAGATGATTTGCCTTCATTCTCGCATTGTGTGTATTAACGGAAGCGCCAAGGAAATCTGTAGCATGTAGAAAATAAAACCTTAATTTGATGATAGGTTAGCCCCTGAAGTTTCAGAAATTTTATTAAACTGATATCTTAAGAAGAATTATTCTAATCAACCGAAATGCTTCAGACAACAGGCAGAAAACTTCACGCATGCTAGAGAATCGATTTACTCGGAAATCGAACGAGTAGGTGCTGTTGGTGCGTAGTACGTTCCAGTAACGGAAAAAGTGGTGTTTTGCCACAGGAGGAAAATGCGTTAGTATACGTCTTACGATTGACATTACTTACCTCCCATGTTCACTGACATGCCGTACAACGTGATCGGACAGTTGGTCACGTCTAGTGGTGAGAGGAAATGGAGCCACCAACTCGTTTCTTTCGTTAACATAACCTCGTTTGGTGTGAAACATATTACCAAATTTTAGGAGCGATGTAAGTCTGTAGGGTAGGCATGCAATTCATCTAAAGAGGTTGTGAGAAACAATCGTAATAAATTGTAAGGGGGTGTGCCACAGTAGGTTGTTGAAAAGACAATAAAAAATAACATACCTTGCATTGTTTCAGACTTAATATTGTTGTCAGGCTGTTGCACGCGCAAATTAAAGTGCCCTCAACACACAATTGTCAGTTGTTCTCATAGCGTAGATGATGGCGCACGAGGCTGTTCAGTGTATGGCTCCTGTTCGATCCCTACTACAGTCACACTCCCAATTTTTTAATCTCTTGTTTGATTTTAGGAAAAACCGAAGGACACGTTTGGTCACACCGTCTCTTTCCGACGCTTGAATTTCCGTGTGGAACGAACTGATAGGCTAAGGTTAGTGCTAATTAACTCGGAAACTCCGTAACCTATCGAATTGTTTCCTTACAGTTAATTGTGAAGACAACTTACTGTGCAACACCCTTAAAAGCTTTTCAGACTGTTCTTAACCACTCTGTACATCAGTCTAACAAAGTAAATGACACAGATGTGCTTTTTATGAAAAAAATTTCCAACATACTCCTTGATTTCGCAATACGATCTGTGAGTTCCACTAAGGGCTCCTACATACGCATCAATTTGTCGGTCCACCTATCAATTTCGTGGCAGCCAAAACACATCTTGACGTTATCTAAGGTACATTGTTTGTCCTAAGAGATACGGACTTGTTTCACACGGAAAGAAATAGGGGTTTTTATAAACTGTCTTAGAGGTAATGAGGCCAAAAAGCTGAGAGCTATGGACTAAGTGACGAATGCGAGCGAAGGAATTCACCCACGTTCTGTTACTTAAGCAGCTGTGCCCCGATAATTTTCATAATTACCTGATGAGGGGCGAATTGTTCATTTCTGAGTTGCTGAACATCAAACCATTCTCAGCGAAAAAGAATGACAGGCTGTTAACAACTTCACGATTTCTAGCGACTAGCAGAAGTCAGGAGTACCTCAAATTCAGTGCTGTTGTATCCCACGGTTATCAGTTACTATAATTTGTGAAACGCGCAACCTGATTTATAGTTGAGAGGTAATAAATCAAGCTGAAGCAAAAAAGTCGGTTTACATAAACATTATGTACTAGCAAAAAATGACTTCAAAGTGTAAGAAACTTATTTTAAATCCGAACACGAAAGACTACACGTGGTGATGGTGTACATAATCTAATAAATACTACAGATACATCAGGAAGTACCTGGCAACTATAAGACCTGTAAAAAAAATTCTATCCTTCGCTCTTCATAGCAGTGGTTTGGATATAGGCTGGACTTTAAACGTTTATAGCCATTAAGGAAGTATAGGGCTATTCAAAAAGAAGGAAAAGACTTCTACCGAACTCCAGAGTTCCTGGAAAGAGAGAAGTTCAAATTTCTATGCGTTAAATGAGAGCAGAATGTGTTACACGATAAATCCCAGAATGGCAGCCCATTTCCTGCCACACACGAAGCAGCTGGTGTCTCATTATCGAACTTGCAGCTTGAACAACAAGATGTCTGACCCTTAAGAATGTCAAGAATGTCACACATTTGCCGGGGGGAGAGGGGGGGGGGGGAGGCGATAAAAACATGGTCCTTTACGTGCATGTCTTACAAATTAACGACCACTATACGTCGATATTCCAGTTTTTATATTAAATTTCCCATAAGTATTGGAAACAACGTCTAAAAACACAAATTCGACGGACTTTTACTCTGAGCCACGCGAAACCCTTACCGATTAATTAAAAATAATGCTTCATTTCGTGCATCTATATTGCTATATTCGCATGATGTGTCCCAAGATGATTTGCAGGTTGAATTTCTCCACAAACTGTCCTTAAGGTTTCGACCGCCTCGCACCCTGTCATGTGTATTAGAACAATATTTAATCCCGTGGACAGTGACAAGACCAGCTTTCCTCGGAAGGTTAGCACGACAGCGCTACACAGGGCATATTTTGTTGGGTGATGTGCGGCCTACTCGCCCGACATCCGAACAAGGAGTGTCGGTCGGTCAAAACGCCTACATACGTACAATTTGTTGTGGATTGGCAGGAGCCAACCCACGGAGTTTGGAGGAAGCCGAAAGGCACGCGTTTTAGCTCACGCAGGCTGGCGTGAGGTCTGGAACAGGTCAAGGAAATTAGACTAGCAAAAACCGTACGTAGCTGCTGGAATACTTAACTTTAATCCATAAATGGTGAACGTCGTTCTTGACGGTACATGTTTTACAGCATCAATAGTAACTGGTAATGGTGCCTTGCTAGAATGTAGCAAATGACGTAGCTGAAGGCTGTACTAACTATCGTCTCGGCAAATGAGAACGTATTTTGTCAGTGAACCATCGCTAGCAAAGTCGGCTGTACAACTGAAGCAAGTGCTAGGAAATCTCTCTAGACCTGCCGTGTGGCGGCGTTCGGTCTGTAATCACTGATAGTGGCGACACGCGGGTCTGACGTATACTACCGGACAGCGGCCGATTTAAAGGCTACCACCTAGCAAGTGTGGTATCTGGCGGTGACACCACACAATTTGTCGGTCAGTCAGCCGATAGCTCGGTTGGGTAGGGCCCTTAAAACGTGCAACACGCTGAAGCCAACTGCGGACAGTGTGAAATTGTATACAAACTAAGAATACTTTTGTCAGACAATTGACAATATGTGGAAGGCCTTAAACTTCAGTCACAGGAGTTTCGTTGGTATGGTAGCGAGTCAAATAATATCACTGATGAAACCATTTCTCGGGCTACGGTTGCAGTGGCCTCCTTATGGGTCTACTGGTGTTGTTTTTTCGTACTGAATCACTTACGTTGCCATGAGGGCTCTGCTGACCATGACGTCAAACTGCAATTAATAGGTGTTGTTTGCTAGTGGCCGTGGCAAAGCTCTTTGTAATGGGTTCGCTGGCGGAGGGAGTAGTGATACGCTGCAGTCCATAATTGGTAATCATCGGCGAATAGTGTCAAGCATTTTGGTGGATTCTCTGATCTCGCATTTCGCCCTCTTAGGTGTTGCTGCATTTAATTGCACTGCCGCAGTGTTTGTAGTTTCCTGCTCTCTAGGTCTGTTGTACTGCCCAATGCGGATGTAACGCTCGTGCTCCCGTATGCCCAGCTGCTACTGGCGTACTCAATATAGATGTCTACACTCTGACAACTTGTATACGCCACCCGCGTGCGCAGCATGTATCTAATCCTTGGTGGAGCGTAGCACATCCATCTTCAGAGTGCTGTAGAAGACTGACAGCGTACCAACGAGGCGAAGGTGTTCACCATTCCGGCCAGTGACGCTCTCCACACGAGGTAAGCGCGCTGCTGGCAGCAGTTCGTCCCTGTCCTGGCTGCCTCGGGTTCTTTCATTCGTTACCAAGGCTGTGCAGATGTTTGGGGGGTTGTAACAATCGGAGAACATACTTTGCACCTTTCAAAACTGATAAGTTGTGAGAAACACTCCGGCGCAGCACGCGGATAATCAGAGCCCATGTCAGTTATGGGCAGCAATAAGTACACCCAGGAGCCTACTAAAATGATGGTTGCATCTGAAGCTGAGTCAAAAAGGGAACTGATTCCAGCGATAGTTTGGTTGAGCAGTGTGATACTTAGCGAACTACGGCTACCGGCTATCAGTTACATAGCATGCAATCTGTGCAACACTTGCCTGGGTCACAGATCCGCGCTGACAGGTTTCGGTTGGACCCACTTAGGGTTATATATAACCAAAACGTAACATAGTATGAAAAACTCGACGTGATTAGATACATGAACCACTAAAATTGTTGGCAACCCTTTGAAACTTGGAAACTAAGAGCGAGATGCCTCGAACTAAAAGTAATACCTGTCTATAGGTTCTCATATTTCCTGCTACTGTAAATAATTCACCTTTATTGTACTGGGACAAAGATAAATGAGCGCACTGCATGTGTAGTCACACACCCTTGACTCTGTGTTTAATCTGTGACTGACTTATTAGTTGTTCAGCTCCGAGAACTCCCCCCAGGGGGTCCACAACTCTTTTGTGGATACGTGCGTAGCGAGCACGGGACCCCGAGCTAATGTGGCCTTCCTTCCTTTCTGGGCTGCATACCTTCCCTTTCCGCATCCTTCCCCATCCCCCATCTTCGCCCGCACCCCTCTCACCTCTGGCTCTTTCCTTCCCTTTCTCCCCCTCTGGGAGTATGGTTTGTGCCTACGTCCAGAGACGGACGCTCGAAACTGTAACAAATTCTTTGCTTTCTCCACTTGCAAGTCTTAGTCCTTCCTCTGTCCTTCTCTTTTCCTAACCTCTTCTCTTTGCCCTTTTCTCCGCTGCGGCGTTTGAGACCCCTCTTCTTTCCTTTCCCGTTCTCTTTTTTCCTCCCTGTGCGCGTCTGAAGGCCGACCCATGCATTTCCATGTGTAGCCGGTGACGGGGTAACGCGTAATTCCCTGCCTTGGGGAGACAGGTAGGACACGTACATACCCCCTGGTAACGGCCAGGCCCAGGGAGGGGTGATTACCCGAGCTGATACCTTCCGAAAGTGCCGATTGGTCCCTCTGTCAGTTTGTCGGGTGGTGTGACCTGAGGTTTGAACAATCACCTAAGGCGGGAGTGCCCTCAGACTGGGCCCCCACATGGGAGGAGCTCGCCATCGGAGACGCTGGTAACCATGGGGGATTCTTCCGCAACGGTTTCCTCACCTTCCACTATGTCTGCTCACAAGCGTAAGTTCACTGAGTCTCAGCCACAGACAGTTCTTCCATCGTTGCCACAGTTCCTTGTTGTTTCTCGGTCTGACGAAGGTCACGACTTCTCCACGGTCAACCCTTTCATTATTCAGAAAGGTGTCGACGCAATTGCAGGTCCTGTAAAGTCTTGTTCTCGATTACGGAATGGCACCTTGTTGTTAGAAACAGTCAGTGCCCACCAAGCAAAAAATTGCTGCGTACTTCACTGCTCCACACCTTCCCCGTCCGGGTTGAAGTGCACCACACTTTAAATTCCTCACGTGGAGTCGTTTATAGACGCTCCCTCGGTGGATTGTCTGACAAAGAAATTCAGCACTACCTGTCGGATCAGGGCGTAACGGCTGTTCATAGAGTTATGAAAAGGGTTGACACGAACATCATTCCAACTCGCACTGTCTTCTTGACATTTGACAAAGTTCAACTCTCATCGAAAATCAAAGCAGGCTATGAGATAATTTCCGTTCGCTCTTACGTCCCAAACCCTACGCGTTGCTATTGGTGTCAGGTGCTCAATCACACCGGCCAGTCCTGTTCCAATCGGGCCAAATGTGTTACGTGTGGCAAGAATGCCCATGAGGGTGCTTGTCCACCTCAATCCCCTCGCTGAATCAACTGTATGGGTGACCACGATGCTTCCTCTCGAGATTGCCCCATTTTTAAAGACGAAAAGCTCATCCAGGAAATCAGAGTGAAGGAAAAGGTGTCTACCTTTGCTGCTCGAAAATTATTCGCCAGTCTAAAGCCCACTGTGCCTCAGACAGGAAAATACAGCACTGTCCTTGCTTCTCCTCGGCCAACCAAGGAGGCGGCCACGCAGACTTGCGACCTCACCTTTAGTACCACGGTCGTCAGATCGGCCAGCGCAAACATCGCCCATCCAACCTCCCCACTTTCGCCTTCCCCCTCTATGGCTCACCCTTCATCGGGTTCTGCTAAATCTCGAGCCCAAAAGTCAGACACCAAGACTTCGAAAAAAGAGCATACCCATGAAGATTTTTTACGTACCCCAACTTCACAAGCATCGGTTCCTCCTTCATCTAAACATCATATTTCCAACAAGGCTACAAAGAAACCCAGTTCCTCTCCTTCTCCGCCAAGGCGTGTCCCATCTACAGCACCACCTGGGGAAATCGCCCTCGGCCGTCTTCTGTGTCGCCGAGGCGCACTGCTGGCGGCCGATGAACCGGCCGATCGCTGGTGGCAGGGGCTGCTCCTGAACAACCTATGGATCAGGATCTTCTGCCTTCGGCTGAATGCAATTCCATGCGGTCGGTCGCAAGCTCTGTGCAGTCGTTGAGTTGACGGCAACCTTGGTCACATTCCTCCATTTTCTGTTCACACTATGTCCATTATCCACTGGAGTATCCGCGGCATTGGAGCCAATCGGGATGAATTGACGATCCTCTTACGATCTTACTCGCTGGTCATCTTCTGTCTTCAGGAAACAAACCTGCGACCCCATGACTGATTTGTTCTCCCCCATTTTCAGTCCGTCCAATTTGATCTCCCCTCTGTTGAATGCACTCCAGCACATAGAGGACTCATGATTCTTCTCCATGATACTCTCTATTATCACCCAATCCCCATAAACACTTCCTTCCAAGCTGTCGCTGTCCGTCTTTCCCTTTCTGAATATAACTTTTCTCTTTGTACTGTATACATTCCATCGTCCACACAGATGGCACGAGCTGATATCCTTCATCTTCTTGGTCAGCTTCCACCCCTCTATTTGCTGATTGGGGACTTCAATGCCCACCACCTGCTTTGTGGATCTCCACATCCTTGTCCACGTGGCTCACTATTGCTAGACGTCTTCCACCAAACGGATCTAGTTTGCCTCAACACTGAGGTCCCTACATTTTTGTCTGCCTCCACGACAAATTTCTCTCATTTGGACCTTTCGGTCGGAACTGTTCCGCTATCTCGGCGCTTCGAATGGTTCGCCCTCGATGATACACACTCGAGTGACCACTGTCCATGTGTCCTTAGACTGCAGCCTCAACTGCCATATATGCGTCCGCGACGCTGGAAGTTTGCCCAAGCCGATTGGACACTTTTTTCGTCTCTAGCGAAATTCGATGACCGTCACTTTCCTAGCGTCGACGATGAGGTCACACATCTTACCGACGTTATTCTTACAGCTGCGGAACGTTCAATAACACGCACCTCCGAATTGCCCCGGCGCCCCCCAGTTCCTTGGTGGAACGAGGCATGCCGTGACGCAATACGTAAGCGGCGACGTGCTCTTCGCGTTTTCCGCCACCATCCTACTTTGGCCAACTGTATCCGCTATAAGCAGTTCCGTGCGTGATGCCGTCGCGTCATCCGCGATAGCAAGAAGGCAAGCTGGAAATTCTTTACTAGCTCATTTAACACCTTCACTCTCTCCTCGGAAGTTTGGAGTCGAATTCGACGGTTATCTGGCGCGCCTACATTCTCCCCGGTCTCTGAGCTCACTGTCGCGCGTGATACCTTAGTGGACCCCGTCGCAATTTCTAACTCATTGGGTCAGCACTTTGCTGAGATTTCGAGCTCTTCAAATTACCCGTCAGCATTTCTCCCGAAGAAACGTGCAGCGGAAGTGCGACATCTCGCTTTCTCCTCTCAAAATCGCGAAAGCTGTAACACTGTTTTCTCCATGCGGGAACTCCAACATGCACTCTATTCTTCTCGCTCCTCCACCCCAGGACCGGATGGTATCCACATCCAAATGTTGCTGCATTTATCAACCCATGTTCTGCGTTACCTCCTTCGCATTTATAATCGAATTTGGACCGACAGTACTTTTCCCAGACGATGGGGGGAAGCTATCATCGTTCCTGTTCCGAAACCTGGAAAGGACAAACATCTCCCCTCTAGCTATCGCCCCATTTCTCTCACGAGTACTGTATGTAAGGTTTTGGAGCGTATGGTGAATTGCCGTTTAGCTTGGTGGCTGGAGTAACGCAGTCTTTTAACACCTGCCCAATGCGGTTTCCGAAAGCATCGTTCTGCGGTTGACCATCTTGTTGCTCTCTCCACTTATATCATGAACAATTTTCTTCGGAAATGCCAAACAGCAGCATTATTTTTTGATCTGGAGAGAGCATACGATACCCGTTGGAGGACAGGCATCCTCCGCACACTGTTCTCTTGGGGCTTTCGAGGTCGGCTGCCCGTTTTTCTTCGCGAATTTATGGCAGAGCGCACATTTAGAGTGCGGGTGAACACTACTCTCTCCCGTACTTTCTCCCAAGAAAACGGGGTACCCCAGGGCTCCATGCTACGTGTTGTACTGTTTGCCATTGCCATAAATCCAATTATGGATTGACTCCTTCCTGATGTCTCGGGCTCCCTCTTTGTGGACGATTTTGCGATCTACTACAGCTCTCAACGGACCAGCCTTCTTGAATGACGTCTTCAAGGATGTCTCGATCGCCTCCAACCTTGGAGCATCGAAACCGGCTTCCGTTTTTCTCCCAGTAAGACCGTTTGTGGTAATTTTTGACGACGTAAGGAGTTTCTTCCACCCTCCTTACATCCAGGACCTGTCAACCTTCCATTTTTGGACGTAGCTAAATTCTTGGGTCTTACATTTGACAGAAAACTGTGCTGGTCCTCCCACGTTTCCTATCTTTCGGTTCGCTGTCTGCGATCCCTCAACACCCTCCGTGTCCTGAATGGTACCTCCTGGGGAGCGGACCGAGTGGTCCTTCTCCGCCTCTATCGCGCCTTAGTGCGCTCGAAATTGGACTATGGAAGCATAGTTTACTCCTCTGCTCGGCCGTCTATTCTTCGGCGTATCGACTCTATCCACCACCGTGGATTACGTTTAGTGTCTGGAGCTTTTTACACCAGCCCTATGGTAAGCCTTTATGCTGAGACTGCTGAACCTCCGCTGTCCAATCGGCGAGCAGTCCTTCTGAGTCGTTATGCTAGCCATCTGTGTTCCATGCCTGCTAATCCAGCCCATGACAATTTTTTCGACGCCTCCTTTGATGTAGGGTATGCAGGCCGCCACTCCTCCCTACTACCACCGAGAGCCCGCTTCCGTCCTGCTCCATTCTCTTTCCTTTCGCTTTCCTAAAACCTCCTTGAGAACTTGGGGTACAGCACCGCGTTGGCTCCCTTCACTTGTTTATCGTCGGGCATTTGCTGCTCTGTGTGCACAAATGAAGGAAGCCGCATTTATTTACACTGATGGCTCGAAAACATCGTTAGGTGTAGGGAGTGCCTATATTGTTGGCGACACCCCAAATCAATTTCGGCTTCCCGACCAGTGTTCGGTTTATACTGCGGAGCTTTACGCTGTTCTCCAGGCTGTCCACTACATCCGCCGTATCAGCGGACACAGTATGTTATCTGCTCAGATTCTCACAGCTCTCTCCTCAGTCTCCAAGCTCTTTACCCTATCCACCCTCTGGTCCACCGGATTCAGGACTGTCTGCGCTTGCTCCACCTGGGGGGCGTCTCGGTGGCGTTCCTGTGGCTCCCGGGACACGTTGGTATCTGTGGAAATGAGGCGGCCGATATAGCGGTCAAGGCTGCAGTCTCTCTTCTTCGGCCAGCTATTCAATCGATTCCTTTCACCGATCTACGGAGCGTTTTATGTCATCGGGTTGTTCTTTTATGGCACGCACATTGGTCGATACTTCCCCATAATAAATTGCGGGACGTGAAAGCTCTTCCTTGTGCTTGGACCTCTTCCTCCCGAACGCGTCGTCGGGAGGAGGTAATTTTAACTAGACTTCGGATAGGGCACTGTCTTTTTAGCCATCGACATCTTTTAAGCGGCGATCCTCCCCCACTCTGTCCCCACTGCTGTCAGCTGTGGACGGTAAGACACCTTTTAATTGAGTGCCCCTATTTTACTCCGTTACGCGCCCGTCTACAGCTGTCGCCTGCTATATCGTCCATTTTAGTAGATGACACGCGCTCGGCCGATCGCGTTCTTGAGTTTATTAGTGCCAGTGAAATGACGTCAGTCATTTGAAGCTTTTTTTTTTTTTTGGGGACAACGAACCCTTTTCTGTAGTGGATTTGTAAGCGTTCCTTCTGCTTTTAGTTTCTCCAATTGTTTGAGTTTCGTTCCCATTTCTGCTGGTTTCCATATTCGGTTTTTACTGTTTCCTAAGTCACGGACCGGGCGCTAATGACCATAGCAGTTTTGCGCCCTAAAACCAAAACAAAAAAAAAGCTCTGAGAAATTGAGGCATAGTAGTGTGCAGTCCTTTCCTTAAAGAATATCTATTTTCAGTGTGTTTGGGAGAAGTTGCCTAGAATACTTTGTTATGAAGACAAAAACTGAGGGATAATTCTTTCCTATTCATATGTTGATGATTCTGGAGGAATTTCGAAGGTATGTTTCTAATGTGACAATTTAGTGTTTGTTAGCCTTTTTATGTTCCGCTGTCCTTTTGTCAGTTTGATTTCTCAGTAACGATTATCTTCAAAGTAAAACCCACATCAGATTCATAGTAAAGCTCTGAGTTTTGTAGTATGTCCGATGCACCTTACGCCGCACGAATGAACAGATTTTCTGATGATAAGAATTTAGAGTAAATCATTAATCTTTAGCTCCTACATCTCTTGATTTGTAATTGATTTGGAGAACGTGAGTACTGCAGACACAAAAACAGCTTGCTGAGCGAGAGGTAAGTGAATTTTATTTCAAGGGTCACCTTACATTGCGTTCTTGTGCAAACAGTGTGTAGTCAGGATTGGGAGGTATCTTGCTTGTCGTGTCAGCAAGCAAACTTTCAGTTAACACTGTTCCTACTTTCTAATATTTTCTTCAGAGTAGAGCAGTAATTCGGTTTTGTGGGCTTAGTCTAACACGCATCGTTCTCATTGCGCTTTGGTACTGAGTGTTAGATTCCATTGAGTATGCGTTTCATTTGGCTTTAAATGGGTTCAATTTTGTCACATTTAGCGTTATAAATATAAAATTTTATCTCAAAACACGGTTCACATGCTCAACACAAGGCCAACAACCAGTCAGTTCGGCTCAGCAGTTCAATGTTACATGATAGCAAAGTTTTCGAAATCAGTGTCAAGTTTTCTGTTTCATAGAAAGCTTACCCAGTGCTAAAACGTGTGAGCTAGTTGAGCTGCTGTGGTTGCCTCCGCTTACAACCGGGAATTCACAATTTATTCGTCCTTGCTACTGCTGTTTCATTCTAATACTGGTTATAATCACATTTTCGGTAGTGTAATATGATGCTAGTAGGTAACATTGTTACACATTTGTCATTAAAGAAACCTCAAAATACGTAATATTTATAACAGATGACTTCTACCTGAATCGTAATTTGACAAACCAGTTGTGGAATAGAATGATCAGTCGTTGGTGGGCAGTGTTTATATACTCGTACTCCTCAGCAACCGCGTAGCACCAAACTTACAGGATGACTAACTGGTGTTCAGATGCGAGTGGTGCACACGTGAAGCGGATTTCGTTGTTTAACGACTGTATTCAAATGACTTGGCAAATAAGCAAAATCCATTACCAAAGGAGAAAATTTTTAAGATACTTATGTGCTCATCTTCCGTTTGCAATATACACTCCTGGAAATTGAAATAAGAACACCGTGAATTCATTGTCCCAGGAAGGGGAAACTTTATTGACACATTCCTGGGGTCAGATACATCACATGATCACACTGACAGAACCACAGGCACATAGACACAGGCAACAGAACATGCACAATGTCGGCACTAGTACAGTGTATATCCACCTTTCGCAGCAATGCAGGCTGCTATTCTCCCATGGAGACGATCGTAGAGATGCTGGATGTAGTCCTGTGGAACGGCTTGCCATGCCTTTTCCACCTGGTGCCTCAGTTGGACCAGCGTTCGTGCTGGACGTGCAGACCGCGTGAGACGACGCTTCATCCAGTCCCAAACATGCTCAATGGGGGACAGATCCGGAGATCTTGTTGGCCAGGGTAGTTGACTTACACCTTCTAGAGCACGTTGGGTGGCACGGGATACATGCGGACGTGCATTGTCCTGTTGGAACAGCAAGTTCCCTTGCCGGTCTAGGAATGGTAGAACGATGGGTTCGATGACGGTTTGGATGTACCGTGCACTATTCAGTGTCCCCTCGACGATCACCAGTGGTGTACGGCCAGTGTAGGAGATCGCTCCCCACACCATGATACCGGGTGTTGGCCCTGTGTGCCTCGGTCGTATGCAGTCCTGATTGTGGCGCTCACCTGCACGGCGCCAAACACGCATACGACCATCATTGGCACCAAGGCAGAAGCGACTCTCATCGCTGAAGACGACACGTCTCCATTCGTCCCTCCATTCACGCCTGTCGCGACACCACTGGAGGCGGGCTGCACGGTGTTGGGGCGTGAGCGGAAGACGGCCTAACGGTGTGCGGGACCGTAGCCCAGCTTCATGGAGACGGTTGCGAATGGTCCTCGCCGATACGCCAGGAGCAACAGTGTCCCTAATTTGCTGGGAAGTGGCGGTGCGGTCCCCTACGGCACTGCGTAAGATCCTAAGGTCTTGGCGTGCATCCGTGCGTCGCTGCGGTCCGGTCCCAGGTCGACGGGCACGTGCACCTTCCGCCGACCACTGGCGACAACATCGATGTACTGTGGAGACCTCACGCCCCACGTGTTGAGCAATTCGGTGGTACGTCCACCCGGCCTCCCGCATGCCCACTATACGCCCTCGCTCAAAGTCCGTCAACTGCACATACGGTTCACGTCCACGCTGTCGCGGCATGCTACCAGTGTCAAAGACTGCGATGGAGCTCCGTATGCCACGGCAAACTGGCTGACACTGACGGCGGCGGTGCACAAATGCTGCGCAGCTAGCGCCATTCGACGGCCAACACCGCGGTTCCTGGTGTGTCCGCTGTGCCGTGCGTGTGATCATTGCTTGTACAGCCCTCTCGCAGTATCCGGAGCAAGTATGGTGGGTCTGACACACCGGTGTCAATGTGTTCTTTTTTCCATTTCCAGGAGTGTATTCCTAGTTGGTTTCGCATAACAGGAAAGCTTCAACGTGCATGTGAAAGTAGTTAGTATGGCAGCATTAACTTCAAAATCTCACAGCTGTACGAGCAGGTGACAATTTAGTTACATTGGCTTCCAGTATTCAAAGTCTTGTTCACCTGTTCAGTCGTTTTAACCGCTGAGGCAGTTCTGATGCATTTAAAGCTGGAGCTGGTTGTCAGGTGAGGCAGTGGAGACCAGACGAACTTCAGGGGGATCCGATTACCACCTCTCGCTCAATGAAATAGACTGGATTTTTTCGCCATTCACTTAATAAAGTAAATGAAAGGCGTCGCCTTGCGCTTTTAATTCAAGGTAATTGTAAGTGCTCGTTCACGTACTTTAACATCTACTAAAAATCAAATTTAGGACTTCCAATAATGGAATTCTCAATTTTATAACCTAAGTCAATTTCCTCTGGCTGAGAAATGAAAAATACTAAAACGAATACTTTTTATAATTGTGTTAAAAATTGAAACAAATTATTTACTTCAAGAAATTGCCAACGGTTGCCATTAAAATCGATGTGGCAATGTCCTGTTAGGCTATTGCTGCGGGACCTGCCTGGATCATGGCTGATATCATCCAGCGCCTTCAAAACTGACCAGTTGTCGCCCTTTATGGAGGTAACTTCTCGATTAGTCCTTTTTTAAACTGCCTTGCCTGAGTGTAGACTATTTCTGAAACCACGACCTCACTTTTTAGCTGATCCTTGTACTTCACACTGCGCAAAGAATTTTAAAGAATGTACAAGATTTAAGACACGTGCAAGGCACACATGCGTAGCAGACTTCCATTTTTCTACATTGCTCTTCATTATGTTGTTGTTGTTGTGGTCTTCAGTCCTGAGACTGGTTTGATGCAGCTCTCCATGCTACTCTATCCTGTGCAAGCTTCTTCATCTCCCAGTACCTACTGCAACCTACATCCTTCTGAATCTGCTTAGTGTACTGATCTCTTGGTCTCCCTCTACGATTTTTACCCTCCACGCTGCCCTCCAATGCTAAATTTGTGATCCCTTGATGCCTCAAAACATGTCCTACCAACCGATCCCTTCTTCTAGCCAAGTTGTGCCACAAACTTCTCTTCTCCCCAATCCTATTCAATACTTCCTCATTAGTTACGTGATCTACCCACCTTATCGTCAGCATTCTTCTGTAGCACCACATTTCGAAAGCTTCTATTCTCTTCCTGTCCAAACTGGTTATCGTCCATGTTTCACTTCCACACATGGCTACACTCCATACAAATACTTTCAGAAACGACTTCCTGACACTTAAATCTATACTCGATGTTAACAAATTTCTCTTCTTCAGAAACGATTTCCTTGCCATTGCCAGTCTACATTTTACATCCTCTCTACTTCGTCCATCATCAGTTATTTTACTCCCTAAATAGCAAAACTCCTTTACTACTTTAAGTGTCTCATTTCCTAATCTAATCCCCTCAGCAACACCCGATTTAATTTGACTACATTCCATTATCCTCGTTTTGCTTTTGTTGATGTTCATCTTATATCCTCCTCTCAAGACATTATCCATTCCATTCAACTGCTCTTCCAAGTCGTTTGCTGTCTCTGACAGAATTACAATGTCATCGGCGAACCTCAAAGTTTTTATTTCTTCTTCATGGATTTTAATACCTACTCCGAATTTTTCTTTTGTTTCCTTTACTGCTTGCTCAATATACAGATTGAATAACATCGGGGAGAGCCTACAACCCTGTCTCACTCCTTTCCCAACCACTGCTTCCATTTCATGCCCCTCGACTCTTATAACTGCCATCTGGTTTCTGTACAAATTGCAAATAGCCTTTCGCTCCCTGTATTTTACCCCTGCCACCTTCAGAATTTGAAAGAGAGTATTCCAGTTAACGTTGTCAAAAGCTTTCTCTAAGTCTACAAATTCTAGAAACGTAGGTTTGCCTTTTCTTAATCTTTCTTCTAAGATAAGTCGTAAGGTTAGTACTGCCTCACGTGTTCCAACATTTCTACGGAATCCAAACTGAACTTCCCCGAGGTCCGCTTCTACCAGTTTTTCCATTCGTCTGTAAAGAATTCGCGTTAGTATTTTGCAGCTGTGACTTATTAAACTGATAGTTCGGTAATTTTCACATCTGTCAACACCTGCTTTCTTTGGGATTGGAATTATTATATTCTTCTTGAAGTCTGTGGGTATTTCGCCTGTCTCATACATCTTGCTTACCAGATGGTAGAGTTTTGTCATGACTGGCTCTCCCAAGGCCATCAGTAGTTCTAATGGAATGTTGTCTATTCCCGGGGCCTTGTTACGACTCAGGTCTTTCAGTTCTCTGTCAAACTCTTCACGCAGTATCTTATCTCCCATTTCATCTTCATCTACATCCTCTTCCATTTCCATAATATTGTCCTCAAGTACATCGCCCTTATATAAACCCTCTATATACTCCTTCCACCTTTCTGCCTTCCCTTCTTTGCTTAGAACTGGGTTGCCATCTGAGCTCTTGATATTCATACAAGTCGTTCTCTCCAAAGGTCTCTTTAATTTTCCTATAGGCAGTATCTATCTTACCCCTAGTGAGACAAGCCTCTACATCCTTACATTTGTCCTCTAGCCATCCCTGCTTAGCCATTTTGCACTTCCTGTCGATATCATTTTTGAGACGTTTGTATTCCTTTTTGCCTGCTTCATTTAGTGAATTTTTATATTTTCTCCTTTCATCAATTAAATTCAATATTTCTTCTGTCACCCAAGGATTTCTATTAGCCCTCGTCTTTTTACCTACTTGATCCTCTGCTGCCTTCACTTCATCCCTCAGAGCTACCCATTCTTCTTCTACCGTATTTCTTTCCCCCATTCCTGTCAATTATTCCCTTATGCTTTCCCTGAAACTCTGTACAACCTTTGGTGCTTTTAGTTTATCCAGGTCCCATCTCCTTAAATTCCCGCGTTTTTGTAGTTTCTTCAGTTTCAATCTGCAGATCTTAACCAATATATTGTGGTCAGAATCCACATCTGCCCCTGGAAATGTCTTACAATTTAAAACCTGGTTCCTAAATCTCTGTCTTACCATTATGTAATCTATCTGATACCTTTTAGTATCTCCAGGATTCTTCCAGGTATACAACCTTCTTTTATGATTCTTGAACCAAGCGTTAGCTATGATTAAGTTATGCTCTGTGCAAAATTCTACAAGGCGGCTTCCTCTTTCATTTCTTCCCCCCAATCCATATTCACCTACTATGTTTCCTTCTCTCCCTTTTCCTCCTGACGAATTCCAGTCACCCATGACTATTAAATTTTCGTCTCCCTTCACTACCTGAATAATTTCTTTTATCTCGTCATACATTTCATCAATTTCTTCATCATCTGCAGAGCTAGTTGGCATATAAACTTGTACTACTGTAGTAGGCATGGGCTTTGTGTCTATCTTGGCCACAATAATGCGTTCACTATGCTGTTTGTAGTAGCTAACCCGCACTCCTATTTTTTTATTCATTATTAAACCTACTCCTGTATTACCCCTATTTGATTTTGTATTTATAACCCTGTAATCACCTGACCAAAAGTCTTGTTCCTCCTGCCACCGAACTTCACTAATTCCCACTATATCTAACTGTAACCTATCCATTTCCCTTTTTAAATTTTCTAACCTACCTGCCCGATTAAGGGATCTGACATTCCACGCTCCGATCCGTAGAATGCCAGTTTTCTTTCTCCTGATACCGACGCCCTCTTGAGTAGTCCCCGCCCGGAGATCCGAAGGGGGGACTATTTTACCTCCGGAATATTTTACCCAAGAGGACGCCATCATCATTTAATCATACAGTAAAGCTGCATGTCCTCGGGAAAAATTACGGCTGTAGTTTCCCCTCTCTTCATTATGGCAGTGTTAATAAACTTCGTATTATATTTGGTGTTAGCAACACTTGCTCAGTTCGAAGTATTACCTGCAATGTGCTTCAGATGGGAAGCAATCTAGAACGTACTTCTCTGAATCCTGAGCAAAACCGAAATTTAAGTTTCCACCTATCTGGTTCGACCCATGACGTATAGATGGCCGACACTCCTATTTCCAGCACATGCAGTACAGTTATCGCAGCTGCACGAAACGGACCCACGAACAAAGATAAACACTACTACAGTTACAAAATGAAAGCGGATGGACAAAGTGCAGGAAGTACTGGCTTCAGAGTGGGGACAAGCAGAAACGTAATACCAATAACACCATACCGGATCTAAAATAACGACAATGTCACATAAAAATGCAAAAGATTCGTAAACGCTAAAAAGATAGCCATAGGAATCGAAATCTTCACATGACCTATGGCCAAAACGAGGCCCTCAATAGCAATGAATCCACGTACCATTCAAAAACCCTATACCTCAATTTTCACTTAATCAAATAAAAACACACGAACTAAAATGCTAAAGTCAAACCATACTTAATGGATTAAAAACAAACCAAGAAAGAATATACCAACCAGTCACGGACAAACAAATCTAATTTGACGCACGCGCACAGTGAAAAGCAAGTTGTCTGCAGTCAACCGAATGAACTGCAAGGACATGCTCGGAAGCCAAGTTTTTGAAGTAAATTTCCGCCGTTTGTATGTTAATTGTTAGTTTATTGCACACAATTGCTTTTGGCTATGTAGCCATTGTAAAGTGGATTTTGAAATGGCAAAATGTGTGACCTGTCCATGAAGGAAAGATCATGATCGTAAGCACCATATCATCACCCATTGCATCAGCCCATGAGCTTCTTACAGACCTAACATCTATTACTGAGAAAAAGGAAAAAAACTTCCAAACCACAAGAAATACACGCCTCGAATAATACCAGACAAAAGAACAAATTCATAACCAACAATATGCAAAATGAAAGCGAACCTCGCCCGCTCGGGTAGCGTCATCAAATGACTCACAAAGATAACGAAAAATTTCCAAACACACACAGCTAACAAGTGTGCCACCAAATAAAACACTACACCCATAACCATGACCAGATGTAAACATTTGTGACACCATGGAACTATACCGACACCAACGTGACAAATGGACCCTATGGTGTAGGCCTAGTTCAAAACACGTGGGAAGTGTTAGTGCTGGCGGCTGTCTCCTGTGGGGTGCGAGTCCGTTGCAGGTAACTTCAGTAAATATTAACTGCGGCGTTTAAATACACAGCACCTTATAACACGACGAAGTTAAGACCTTCAGCAAGTACCTTTCCACTGGCATTGATTGCCTGTGGGCTTCGCGCGTAGCCGAGCGTTGGAATGTTACGCGGGCAAGGCAGGAGGCCCACGAGAAAAACAGGCAGCGGCGCTTTCGTCATGAAGGCAGGCCTTAATTCGCTAGCTCTGTTCAGCAGACAAAAGTTTCTAAACCTGTTAACTCGTAGCTGGACGTTTACGTACTAACGGGAATCGCATCTTCTGCTGGAATCTCCTATTATGAAGTCTTACTGATTAAAAGTAAAACGAAATTTAAGGTAAATACTCGATATAAATGTTATAACGGCTTGTTTATAGCATTGTCTCATCTGCTTAAGTCCTCGTTTCAAACAAGAAGTGGTGCAATATGCAACTGATAGTCATTTTGGCATGATTTTAATTTTTATAATCCCAGTACAGACGTAATAAATCTTAAGTAGGCCTGCTGACTTCCGATCATTGTAGGACTAACAGTAAGCCTCCACAATACCGGATTCCCGTAGAAGATGCGATTCCCGTAGAAGATGCGATTCCCGTAGAAGATGCGATTCCCGTTCGAACGTAATACCTAGCTAAGTGTTAACTCGTGTTTCTTCTAGGCCTCGCTGGGCGATTAGTGACGTCACAAGCTCATTGCTGGGCACGCATTTCTCGTGGGCCCCAGACCACACAGTGACGCCACTGGTCAAAACAGATCGGTGGAATGATTTTTTGATAGTTTCCATGAGGCAAAATTTCTTGGAAAAATGGATTAAAATGCCTAGGCTGGAAATGAGTCAGCAACATGTTCATTAGTTTGTATTAAGATTTATAATCACAACATGAAGAGTACTATGTAGAGCATCTTTCATAAGCCATTAGGCATTACGTTATCGCCAAAGAAGATAATCAACTTGTCAGGGATTGATTTTTCGTACTTCATGCACGAACTGGTATTTCAAATGCCAACAATACCACTGTTAATGTCCCAATTCACTAACATTAGTAGGCCTCTATTGAGGTTCCTTGAATAGTCAGTGCTTCGAACTAGTATGGAAGTTCTGAAGTAGCTGTTTTTCCTTCAAGAAGTGATTCTCTGGAGCAGATGTTTTGTATCTGAAAGTACACCCTCGTTCAGTCTTTCACGTGTTTGTTAGGTTCTAACTTCACATAATAGTGAAAGACCACTCAATTAGTTCTATAGAAACAATGTGAAAGTATTTTACAAAATGAAGGACGAAGTAGTAACGGTGATTGCAAATTATTTGTAGATATAAGGGTTCACAGGCCTACAAGCCTTCTGCATGAGAAATAGCTTAGGAATCTGTTACTGTTAATGTGTATAAGTTGCGAGTGTCTACTGCTGAACGTGTTCG
The DNA here is from genome assembly GCF_021461385.2 of Schistocerca piceifrons. NCBI lineage: Eukaryota > Metazoa > Arthropoda > Insecta > Orthoptera > Acrididae > Schistocerca > Schistocerca piceifrons. The sequence goes on along the minus strand of NW_025728233.1, from coordinate 1,949,862 downwards.
CTCGAACGAACCTTATGGGACATCCTTAGTCCCTCTACGCTTTATACAGTACAGCAGCAAATTCAGTGCAAATTTGTTGATAGTTCACGTAATTTTTCTGTAAGTATATGCACTTGAAAGTAGGAAGTGAAATACCTAATGTAAGTAGGAACATCTATCTACATCTACACGTATATCCTACAAATCACATTTAAGTGCCTGGCAGAGGGTTCATCGAACGACGTTCACAAGTCTCTAAAATTCCAATCTTGTACAGCGCGCGGAAAGAACGAACACCTGTATCTATAGCTCTGATTTCCCTTACCTCATCATGGTCATAGTTTCTCCATATGTAGGTCGGCGACAACCAAATATTTTCGCATTCAGAGAAGACATTTGGTGACAGGAATTTTGTGAGAAGATTTCTCCACATGAGAAACTGCTTTACAATGAAATAAATACCCCTAGCTGCATACAGGCGTTGATATGTCAACGGGAACAGTTGAAAAATGTGCCCGACCGAGACTCTAACCCGGGATCTCAGATGCTCCATCCATTTTTAAATCTTTTGTTTTCGTTCATTGCATCTGCTCGTGGCGGACGTCGCAAAACACCTGTTTCAGTTCGTCGTTAATCCATTAACTCAATTTTTTTTATTAGAGGGCAGCTAACTCTCCGACCGAACACGCTGAGTTAAAGTGCAAGCATAAATCTGAGCCACCGAGGACAGAGGATAGTGCGACTGCAGGGACCTATCTTCGGCACGCCTCCCATGAGACCCACATTCGCAACTTATTGTCCCGCACTATATTCGTAGTACCTCTGCCCGTTTTACTCATTACATGCGGCTTTACTGCCGATTCCTGTAAGAGTTCGGGCACTGTTTGTGCATCAGCACAGGTCAAATGGCCGGTGTGCCGTATCTGTTCTTTCGGACACTGGAAATGGTATCTGTTAGGGCCCACCTGGACTCTGCGATCACAGTTTGCAATCTTTATCTACATCCTGACAGGACTCTTACACCTGCTCCCAGAACTGCCCTTCTTCAGCAACTTCCTCCTCCGTCCCTCCTCCTCGGGGATTTTAATGCTAATCATCCCTTGTGGGCCGGACGAAGTGGCCGTGTGGTTAAGGGCGCTGCAGTCTGGAACCGCAAGACCGCTACGGTCGCAGGTTCGAATCCTGCCTCGGGCATAGATGTTTGTGATGTCCTTAGGTTAGTTCGGTTTAACTAGTTCTAAGTTCTAGGGGACTAATGACCTCAGCAGTTGAGTCCCATAGTGCTCAGAGCCATTTGAACCATTTGAAGCCATCCCTTGTGGGGCAGTGCATTTCCATCTAGTTTGGATCTTCTCATAGACAAGTTTCTTGCAGACCACGACTTGAGCCTTTTTAATGATGGCTCCCCTACCCATTTCAGAGCCAGTCATGGTACCTTTTGTGCCACTGGTATTTGTCCCTCCCTCCCCTCCTTCTCCCTCCGTTCCTCCCTTACACTGGTCGCCGCACGACGACCTTTGCTTCCCGCTCCTCGATGAACAAGTTACCTCGTTGGTCATTCCAACGTGCCGATTGGCCTATATATACTGCACAGGTCGGTTTTTCTCCCTCTTTATCGGGTTGTATTGATGACGTCTTACGTGACGTGTTTGAGATAGTTCGCGCTGCTAGCCTTGCTATCCCACGCTCATATGGAACATTTCGCCGCCGGCAAGTTCCGTGGAGTACTGCCATTGCCATTGCTATCTGTGATCGCCATCGAGCTTCGCAGCACTTTAAGAGGCACCCATCTACTGTCAATCTTATTACCTTTAAACGCCTTCGCCAAAGCCCGTTACTTACTCAAACGGAGCAAACGGGTGTATCAGGAAAGCTTTGTTTCTTCCCTCGGTTCTACTGTCCCTATGTCATTGCTATGGGCTACACTTCGCTCTCTCCAAGGTTGCCATCGGCAATCTACCCTCTCGGGTCTTGCCCTCCAGATGGCCTGCGCACGGACCCATTGATTCTAGCAGAACATTTTGCAACAGCATCAGCATAAACCTATGCGGCTGCTTTCCTTCACCAGAAACATTGGGCCATAGCTTCCGCCTTACGTTTTATCCCTTGTCAGTCAGAATCTTACAACGAATCTTTTGCTGAGGGGGATTATCTTACCGCACTTTCTTCTTATCATTATACGGCGCCTGGCCCAGACTCCACTCATAACCAACTCCTTCAACATCTCAGTGCTCCACAACGGCCACATCTTCTCCGGATGTTTAACCGTACCTGGCTCCAGGGTGATTTCCCTCCTCAGTGGAGGGATAGCATCGTGGTTCCTGTCCTTAAGCCTTGTAATAACCCCCTCTTCGTCGAAAGCTATTGGTCAATTAGTCTGACAAACGTTATTTGCAGGTTACTGGAATGGATGGCAGCCTGTATGCGCAATTGGGTCCTCTCTGGATCTATTGTCCCCTTACCAGTGTGGCTTCCGAGAGGGACATTCTCCGATCCATCATTTATTTCGACTGGAATCCGCCATTTGGCAGGCTCTTTCACAGTGTCGCCATTTGGTTGCAGTATTTCTGGACTTTTGCTGGGCGTATGATACAGCTTGGCGCAATCATATCTTACACTTCATGAATGGGGCCCACTCCCGATTTTTATCCGCCAATTCCTGTTCGATCGGTTGTTCAGGGTTTGGGTTGGTACTCTTTAATTCTCCACAGACCCAGGAGAATAGCATCCCACAGGGTTCTGTATTGAGTACTTCTCTTCCTCATTGCTATAGATGGACTTAAGGCCTCCGTTGGTCCTTTCACACCTGCTCTGTATGTGGACGATTCCTTTATTGGGTTAGTTCGATGGCCTCTGCAGAGCAGCAGCTCCAGGGTGCTATACAACGTGCCTCTGCATGGACCCTCTCACACAGGTTTCAATTCTCTACTTTAAAATCGCGGATGGTCTACTTCTATCACTGTATTATGGTCCAACCCGATTCGGAGCTATACCTCAATGGAAGATAATTATCTGTGGTCCTATAGTTTCAGTTCCTGGGTCTTCTTTTCGACAACAAGCTCACATGGCTGGCTCATATCAGACTTCTGAGGATAGGATGTTTCCGTAAACTCAATGTCTTTCACTTCCTTGCCCACATCTCTTGGGGTGCAGATCATTCCACTCTTCTGCAGCGTTATCGGGCTTTAGTGCTGTCTCACTTGGACTATGGTTGTCAAGTTTACGGTTCGGCTGCTCCTTCCACCTTGCACCTCCTGGCCCCCTGCGGGTCTGGGGTAAGAATAGGCTCGAGGTATTCCTGCCTGTCGTAAGAGGCGACTAAAAGGAGTCCCTCCCCCTCAAGGGGGTAGTTAGCGCCTGCGTCTGGAGACGGACGGTTCAACGACTTAAATTTGTGGTCATTTTGGTGTTTTGCTTATTCTGGTTTCTTCATATCTTTGTTTCCTTTCTTTGTCCTTCTCCCTCTCTCACTGTCTTCCTTACTTTTTTCGTTGCGTCCTAGCCTACGCGTTTGAGATAGTCTGTCCTTTCTCTCCCTCTCTCACTTTCTTTTCCTATTCTGCTTTCCTCCCTGTGCGTGCCTGAAGGCTGACCCACGAGTTCGCAAGCGTAGCCGGTGGCGGGGTAAAGCGTAATTCCCCACCCTGGGTAGACAAGTAGGGCCTGTGCGTACCCCCTGGTAAAGGCCAGGCCCGGGGAGGGGTGATTGCCCGAGCTGACACCTTCTGACCATGCCGATTGGTCCCTCCGTCCGTTTCTCGGGAGGTGTGACCTGAGGTGCAAACATTCACTTGAGGTGGGAGCGCCCTATGAGAGGGTCCCCACAAGGAAAGAGCGCGCCATCGGAGAAGCTGGCAATCATGGGGGATTCATCCACAATGGACTTCTTCTTCTCTCTCGACTTCTGCCCAAAAACGGAAACTTGACCAGTCACCAGTGACAAAAGTACTACCACCTGCCCAAAAGTTCCTCATAGTTTCTTGATCTGAGGATGGAAAGGATGATTAATCTGTGAACCCTTTCGTTATTCAGAAGGGCATAGATGCCATACCCCGACCTATCAAGTCTTGCACCAGGATGTGTAACGGTACCTTGTTGTTGGAAACTGAGAGCGCCTTTCGGGCATAAACTCCCTCGGGCCACATTCCTGTCCAGGTGGAGGCTCACTGCACTCTGAATTCGTGGCGTGGTGTGGTATTTACTAATCACTAGACGTATTGACTGAGGATGAAATTGTCTTTCCTCGCTGAGCAGGGCGTGACGGCTGTCCATAGGGCCATGAAAAGTGTCGGCAATGACCTTGTACTGACCCGGACACTTTTCTTGACTTTTCATAGTGTTCAGCTGCCGTCGCTCATCAAAGCGAGCTATGAGGCTATTTCTGTTGGCCCCTATGTCCCGACACCTACGTGCTGCTACCAGTGTCAGCGTTTTAACCACACCTGCCAGTCTTGTTCTAATGTGGCTAAATGTGTCACTTGTGGCAGGGACGACCATGAGGGTAACTGTCCGCCTCTGTCTCCTGGCTGCGTGAACTGTCAGGGTGACCGTGCAACGTCTTCTCGCGACTGTCCCATCTACAAGGATGAACGCTGTATACAGGAAATTCGGGTCGAAGAGAAAATGTCCACCTCGGCTGCTCGCAAGCTTTTTGCTAGTAGGAAGCCCACGCTGCTTCCAGCGGGGAAATACAGTACCGTCCTCGCCTCTCCTCGGCCTACCAGGGAGGTATCGATACAGACGTGTGATCTGACCTTTAGCGCTACGGTCGTCCATTTGACCAGTGCTAAGATCGCCCAATCAATGTCTCCTCTTCCTCCAGTCACCCCTAAGACACAACCACCTACATCAGCTTCTGCCAAGACTAAGACCCAGAAGTCAGATGCACGGGCCTTCAAGAAGGAACCGTCCCCTGAAGACTTCTTACGTACCCCGAACTCCCAGCCATTGACCAGTACTTCGACTAAACGACCTTCCAAGAAGGCTCATAGGAACAAAGTTCTCCTTCTCCGCCACGGCGCGTTTCCTCTCCTGCGCCACCCAGCGGTTGCCGCCCCAGGCCGTCATCCGTTTCGCCTGGCCGCACCGCTGGTAGCCGAACATCTGGCCGTTCACTGGCGGAGGAAGCTCCGCCTCGCAGCCATCTTAAGGAAATGACCGATGAACCAATTGAACCAATTCACGATGACTCTCCGCCTATTGATAGTGGCGGCAGTGCTCGCTCGAAGACAGGCCCTCAGTGGCCTTCGAGGTGACCCGTTCTCGCTTTTTCTGTTTCTTCTCACGATGGCACTTTTTCATTGGAATATTCGTGACATTCGCTCCAACCCAGAGGACTTAACGTTGCTGCTACGCTTGCACTGTCAGCTCGTAGTAGCTCTCCATGAAACGAAGCTACGCCCATGCAATCGAATTGAATTGGCACACTACGCCTCTGTGCCATTTGACCTACCCCCTGCGGCAGGGATTCTGGCACATGGAGGGGTTATGTTGCTGGTCCGGGATGATATCTACTATGATCCCATCACATTGCACACCGATCTGCAGGCAGTTGCTGTCCGACTTACTCTCCCCACTTTTACATTTTCCATTTGTACCGTTTACACTCCATCGTAGTGCGCCGTTACTAGGGCAGACATGATGCAAATTATTGCTCAGCTACCTGCACCATTTTTGGAGATTTCAATGCTCACCATCCCCTTTGGGGCTCTCCAGCATCCTGCCCAAGAGGCTCCATGTTAGCAGACCATTTCAATGACCTCAATCTTGTCTGCCTCAATACTGGTGCCCCTACTTTCCTTTCGGACACAACTCACCTATTCCCATTTAGATCTCTGTTTATGTACTACCCAACTTGCACACTGGTTGGAGTGGTACGCTCTTTCTGATACGTATTCAAGCGACTACTTCCCTTGTGTTATCCATCTCCTGCATCGTACCCCATCTCCATGCTCAAGTAGTTGGAACATCTCCAAAGCAGACTGGGGGCTCTTCTCTTCCAGGGCGACATTCCAGGATTGAAACTTCACAAGCTGACTATCGCAGGTCGCACACCTCACGGAAGTCATTCTCACTGCTGTTGAATATTCCATCCCTCTTACTGCAACTTCTGCACGTCGTGTACTGGTCCCCTGGTGGACCGCAGCATGTAGAGACGCTTTACGTGATCGTTGACATGCCTTACGCACCTTTAAACGCCACCCTACGATGGCGAATTGTATTAACTATAAACGATTACGTTTGCAGTATCGTCGTGTTATTAAAGAAATCAAGAAAGCTAGCTGGGCTGCTTTCACAAACTCCTTCAACAGTTTTACTCCTGTTGTCTGGGGTAGGCTGTGCCAGCTATATGGCACTAAGGTCCACTCACCAGTTTCTGGCTTGACGGACGCGAATGACGTCTTTGTGGCCCCTATGGATGTCTCCTATGCCTTCCGCCGATTTTTCGCAGAGGTTTCGAGCTCCGCTCATTACCACCCTGCATTCCTACCCCGAAAACAAACAGAGGAGGCAAGACCACCTAACTTCCGCTCCTCGAATCATGAGTTACAATGCCCCATTCACCATGTGGGAACTCGAAAATGCACTTGACCGGTCACGGTCCTCGTCTCCAGGGCCTGATTCTATTCATATTCAGGTGCTGAAGAACCTTTCTCCGCAGGTAAAGGTTTTCTTCTTTGTACTTATAATCGCATCTGGATTGAGGGTCATGTTCCCACATGCTGGCGTAAATCTATTGTCCCGATTCCTAAGCCGGGGAGGGACGAGCACTTGCCTTCCAGCTATCGACCCATTTCCCTTACCGGCAGTGTCTGTAAGGTGATGGATCGAATGGTTGATTCTCGTTTGGTTTGGCTGCTCGAATCTCGACTCCTACTTGCCAATGTACAATGTGGATTTCGTAGGCGCCGCTCTGCTGTTGACCATTTGGTTACCTCGTCGACCTTCATTATGAATAACTTCTGGCGGAAGCGCTAGGCAGTGACTGTGTTCTTTAATTTGGAGAAGGCTTAAGACACCTGTTGGAGGCCGGGCATTCTCCGCACCATGCATACATGCGGCCTTCGCGGTCGCCTCCCTCGTTTTATTCGTGCATTTGTAATGGGTCGAAAGTTGAGGGTACGTGTGGGTTCTGTCCTGTTCGACGCCTCTCGCCAGGAGAAAGGCGTGCCACAGGGCTCAGGTTTGAGCGTCGCTCTCTTCGCCATAGCGATCAATCCAATAATGGATTGCCTCCCAGCTTATGTATCATGCTCCCTTTTCGTGAACGATTTTACCATCTAATGCAGTGCGCAGCGTACGTGTTTCCTGGAGCGCTGTCTTCAGCGTTCTCTTGACCGTCTTTACTCCTGGAGTGTCGCCAATGGCTTCAGTTTTTCTGCCGAGAAGACGGTCTGTATTAAGTCCTAGCGCTACAAAGTGTTTCTCCCACCGTCCTTACATCTAGGTCCTGTTCTCCCATTCGTGGAGACAACAAACTTTTTAGGTCTTACATTTGACAGGAAACTTAGGTGGTCTCTACATGTCATATTTGTCTGCCCGTTGTACCCGTTCCCTACATGTCCTCCGTGTTCTCAGCGGTACGTCGTGGGCAGCGGATCGAACAGTCCTACTTCTCCTATATCGGTTGATCGTTCGCTCGAAGCTGGGTTATGGGAGCTTTGTATACTCCTCTGCACGGTCGTCCATCTTAAACCGCCTCAACTCTATACAACATCGGGTGTTACGTCTTGCGATCGGAGCGTTCTATACTAGTCCCATCGAGAGTCTTCTTGCTGAAGCCGGTGAATTGCCACTGACCTACCGGCGCGATATACTACTTTGTCGGTATGCCTGTTGGCTATTATCAATGCCCGACCACCCGTCTTATCGTTCCTTTTTTGATGACTCTCTCGACCGTCAATACGGGTTGTATGTATCTGTCCTGCTACCCCCTGGAGTTCGCTTTCGTCGCCTCCTTCAGCACCTTGATTTTCCACTCCCTGCAACCTTTAGAGTGGGCGAGAGCCAAACGCCATCTTGTCTCTAGGCTCAGGTCACGTTTACCTTGACCTCAGCTCGCTCCCAAAGGAGGTTACCCCAGCTTCGGTATACCGCTCGTGGTGTGTCGAACTTCGAAGTTCATTAATACGATCTTCATTTATTCAGATGGCTCTCAGACCGATGACGGTGTCGGATGTTCTTTTATTGTTGGGGCATGCAGTTTCAATTACCGGCTCCATGGCCACTGTTTGGTCTTCACAGCTGAGCTATTTGCCCTCTATCAGGCTATTCTTACATCCGCCGCCACTGACATTCCGCTTATATCATTTGCTCCGATTCCCTGAGCGCCGTCCAGAGCCTCAGTGATCCGTATCCGGTTCACCCTTTCGTGCACCGGATCCAACGCTCTCTTCAGCAGCTGGCGGATGACGTTTCTCCGGTTAGCTTTATGTGGGTTCCTGGTCATGTCGGTATCCCTGGGAACGAAGCTGTGGATGCCACGGCCAAGGCTGCGGTCCTCCAGCCTCGGACAGCTACTTGTTATGTCCCTTCATCTGATTTTAGCAGGGTCATTTGTCAGCGCATTTTATCGCTGTGGCATGCCGATTGGTCTACACTTACTGAAAACAAGCTTCGGGCCTTGAAATCTCTCCCCACGGCTTGGACGACCTCTTCACGCCATTCTCAGCAGGAGAAGGTCGTTTTGGCCCGGTTACGGATTGGACACTGCCGGTTCAGCCACTGCCAGCTGCTGACGGCTTCGCGGACGCCGTTCTGCCCATGTGGGCAATTGCTGACGGTGCGCCACATTTTAACGTCTGTCCGAATTTTAATACACTGCGCATTGATCTTGGCCTGCCATGTACTCTGGAAGAAATTTTAGCGGATGACCCAGGAGCAGCTGCTCGCGTTCTTCGTTTTATCTACTTGACGAACCTGTCTAAGGACATTTGATTATGCTGTTCTCTTTTAATCCCTTGCCTGATAATGTTCCTTTTATAGTGTTGTCCTTTTTAATTGCTGTTTTAACATTGTGCCTCGCAGTGCATTCATAATTTAGTCTGGGCGCTAATGACCACTGTAGTTGTGCGCCCTAAAACTACAAAAAGAAAAAGAAAATTACTTCACGCTACCTGCACCTTCCCCAGCGATAGTGATCTCTTCACCGCCTTGGCTTCGTGAAGCGGCCTATGTTAACCTTGGCATTTATACGCTTGGTAAGGACACTACTCCTGCGTCAGTTTCACGACCTTCGCATGGAACTTCGCGATAGTACCTTTGTATACACTGATTGCTCCCGGACTGATAGTGGTGTCAGGTGTGCCTTTGCATTGGCACCCGTGTCTTTTGATATCGGCTTCCAGCACACTGATCAGTGGTTACAGCTGAGCTCCTCGCCGTTTATCAGGCCACGGAGTACACTGTGTCCTCTGGTCACTCACTCAGCTCCTTTCAAAGTCTGCGTGCTGTACATCGCCCATCCCTTAGTGCAGCTGGTCCAGGAAACACACCACTTCCTCACTCTTCGTGGAGCCAGTGTGATGTTCCTGTGGGTTTCTGGGCATGTCCGTGTGCCAGGAAACGGGGCTCCAGACGCTGCCGCCAAGGCTGCAGTCCTCGTTCTTCAGTACCGCGGGTTCCTGTGTTCGTCCGATCTCTGTGTTGCCGTCCGTCAGGAGGTGATATCCCTTTGGTATCGCCAATGGCCATCTCTTCACGGGAATAAGCTCCGGTTTATTAAGCGTCTCCCAGTGGCTTCGACGACCTTCTCTCGGCCCTCCCGCCGGAAGGAGATCATTTTAACTAGGCTGCGTATCGTGCACTGCCGTTTTAGCCATGATCATTTGATAAGTGGCGCTACCCCACCACGTTGTACGAATTGCGCCCGAGTTTCAACTGTGCGCCACTTCCTGACGGACTGGCCATTTTCAGCTTACGTTCCCGCTTGGGTTATCGGTCGTTTTAGCAAGTGACGCTCGGGCTGATGAACGTGTTTTACATTTTATCCGCCAAAGCAATATGCGGTAACATGTCCACCTTTTACACTTACACAGACTAAAAGCTTAAGCATATGGAATCGAGACAAAATTGCGAAATAGTCCGCTTCTGAAATTCTTTCAAAGAAAATCTTACATAACCAGGTAGATTTTTACGCTCACTTGGAGAAAATGTCTGAGTAAACAACAGGTATGTAACGCTCATCTGTATTTTGTATGCATTAAGAAAGAACGTATCATCTCACTGTCTTTCACACCTACGAAATAAGGCTAATGCCTTATTTATAGAAAGCATTTCAATTAGCTAACGCAATTGCCACACACATTTCTGAAATTTTAGTTGACCATTAATGGTCGGTAAAACAATCCAAATAGGGGGGGGGGGGGCGAGAGGGAGAATGTTGTTCCTAATTTTTGTATTTCAGCCATACAAAAGGACGTTATATAATGAAATTAACAGCACTGCAGAATAAGATTAACAAGAAACATAGGGAGTTCACTTAGCGTGCATGCCGATTAGCAAAGCTGGGACATTAAGAAAGCAAAGTTGTCATCGGTAAGACCAAAATAAAGTTATCCAGAAAGTCCGTGCGAAATTAATACGGGTATCAGCTGAGCAAAATAATGTAAAGGCCCACTGTGTCGTTTATACCATACCACAATTAGAACAGATGGTTGCCACCCATACGGGGTTCACAACTTTATGGTCAACACAGTAGCCAAATTGGATCCGACCTGTTATCAGAGAAATACAAAGTAATGATAAAAGCAAAACTGTTAGCGATAAATGATGTAATTCAAGATAAACCGTAAGAAACAACACACTTCAATAAATAGTACGCGAGAAACATAGAAAACATCAATAAAGCAAATTAATATTGGCACATAATCATAGAGCACAATAAAAGGCATTAAAAAAATTGTTATCGAGGTGAGTACAAGTAACAATGTTAAATGGTACTGGAGTCTCGTAATTGAAAGTTTCTTTGGACAACTACTACTTAGAAAAGAGTTCAATATAGGTCTGTAGCATAGCTGTGCACATATCAAGGAATGCGAAACAATAACGTGAATGTCCTCTGTGCTCTGACTCAATACTTAAATACTTGACCGAAATGTTTGTTCTATGAAACACACTTTCATCAGTAGACGTGTATAACAACTCCCTGAAACATTGGTCTGTATATCGCACTATAAAAACACATCAAAAGGTTTAATTTTTGATTTTTGACACTTTGTATCATCAGTTTCGACTTGCGTGGATGATGTCCACATCCCCAAATGCTAAAACTGAGAAAACGTCTATTAAGACATCAAAAAGTGCAAATATTTCCAATGGGTCTACTTCAGAACTTCCTAAAACGGTATCAACATGCACCATATCATACTTACGGGTGGCATTTTGTGAGCAGGTGTTCATACATTGTAAACTTAGAATAATACCGGAAATCAGGGAATTACATACAACAAAGTGTACATTTGGTTCCCTACTTTGCGCCCTAGATGCGCACGTCCTCTGTTACTTTCACTGGTCATAAGTAACTGCTTGAAATATCATTGCAATATTTATCGTATTTTAGTGCGTTTACAGGTGAATATTGTCTTACACTGGATGTGCACATACAGTAGAAAGAGTAATGAAACAGAACTGAAATTAGTTGTATGCATATAATTTCTTGATTTCCGATTTTATATTTAGCCGACAATGTATGAACACCTGTTCACCACAGACCACTCGCAAGTGTAACCATATTCATGTTTACTTCTGAGCTTAGTGAAGTGGTGTAGACTTAAGGAAAATAATTATACTTCCTTAAAATTTTAATATAAGCTTCTCTCTTCCCTACTGTAGCATCTGAAGTTGGCCACTCTAGGCTGAAACCGGTTGTTATTTTCATAGTGATTGTCAGAAATCAAAAATAAGCCTCAACAGTAAGTCGCTCCTCAAACGGATTTTTCCAAAACTGACACATGTAGTAGTTGAACTACAGTAAGACACAAAATGGGGGGGGGGGGTTTGTTGTTGCAGGTGTCAGCAGGGGTCGTACTTTGCGCCTGTGGAGCGCTAATTCGCTGCCTCAGTCGTCTCAGGCAACCATCTCGAAGTGGCCAATCCCGTCCCACACATTTCGTTGACTTGGTTCATGGCGGTAGTCGCGGTTCAGTCCCTGCATAGCTTTGGCATCCTCCCAGCATGATGCGTCGACGCCGGCCGTTAGCCTTTTCCTTCGTAAGGATGGCACATAATTGCTCTTCTGGGGGTTCTGTCACCAGACATCGTGGGCTGGAAGTAAATCAGTGAAATCCAAAGACGTCTCCATCTTCTGAAAGCCCACTTCAATCCGCAAGGGTCAGGATGTAAACCACGCAGCATCGTTCGGGGCAAATGCTGGCTTGTTTGACTATTCCTGCTAAGAAGTATCCGTTCCAGAAGACGCTGCATCATAATAAGCAGCGAAATGAGACGAAAGATTTGTGCAAGTTCTGAAACTCTAGGTGGGTTTGGGAGAGCAGTTAACTTCGCTCGTTTAAGTTCTTGGGGCGCGTTTCTAGTCTCCAGTAACGAGATGACGAAATTTGCTAACCACGTCTGAATACATTTCCCGGACTTTGACTCTGGGAGTAGGTCAACAGCCAGGAGCTTGACTAGGTTTGTCTCCATTATTGACGCTGCAATCTCTCCATGGGTGATGTCACAAAAATATTTAGTGTCGTAGATGGCCGCTGCTGTTCTATCTTGGAACTCCTATTTAATAAGTGTTGCTGTCTCTCGGTAATACGCTTCTTCAGATGTTTGGCAACGTGCAAAGCAATTCTGTCAAGTGTTAGAAAATGTTCTCATGTAATACCTGGCTCTAGCTCCTAATTTTTGAAGCCGGCTTTTTAGAACTGTTGGATACTTAGAAATGGATGGAGACTACACAGACTATAAATTTCTCCCTTCATGCAGTATCCACGCTGTGCGTCAGTTCATCAGATAATTATAACCGCAGCTTCGAAAACCATTGTGGTGATCGTCAAATTTCTCGCGCCAGCCTAGAATATCTTTCCCGATATTCTCAGGGCGTGCGCTCATTAGTCGGTGTGGTAACTGCTCATACAAAAGTCTTGCAGATACCGGCAGACAGTAGAATCCAGTCCAGGTATTTATCAAAGACGTTCCAATCAGCTTTTTTGGTTCAATCTGGACTTAGGAATTACGGTTATATGGGTTGGTGCACAAGCTAATGGCGTTTTTGTTCCGCATGTTGGTATTTCGGTTGCTAAAAAGTTGATGGGTTACTTTTATTTGTAGTTCACTGTTCCCATGGGTTTCCATACTGGTATTTTGTCATGGGAGGAAGTGGAGCTGTGGAGCTAGAAAATGCAGTGCCACATGGACAAATAAACGTTTCGTACATATTGTTCTGTTTGAGTTCAGTAGGGGAGTGACGGCAGCGGAGGCAGCCAGAAACATGACCGCTGTGTGTGGAGACAATGCCACTGGACAAAACACGACAAAATGTTTCCTAGTTAAAAGGAGTACCGTTTCGTCATTAGTGAAACTCTCCAGGTTCAGGAAGGCCTTTGGGGACTTAAAATCTTTCGCACATTAATCCACAAATGATCCACGTCAGTGTATTGGAGGAATCTTAAATGTGATGAACTGTGATCATTCCACCATCCTGAGACATTAGCACGCAATGAGAAAGATTAAAAATTGGCTGTACAGGTACTGCAAGCTGTAAGCCAAAATCAGGGGGTGATCATATGTGCATCTGTATGCTCAAATTTTCTCATGAACGACACCGAAGATTCCTACCCTGTATCGTTAGTGGTAACGGAAATGGCCTCTTTATGCTAACATGAGAAAGAGACGGATGGTTGAGCCCAAACAAAGAAGCAACTCCGCTTACAAGGACATGCGCGCTTCCACAAAAGATAATTTATTTATCTGGTAGAACAGGAACGATGTGGTGTGCTACGATTTGCTTCCCCGAGGTCTCACCGTCACTGATACTTGTCAAAAACTGAGACGTCTTGCAGACGCAATCCAACGACGACGACGACGACGACGACGTAGACTGCCTTAAGTGATGATACTCCACGATAACGCCCGCACACATGGTTAGACTGAAAGGCTGTTCAATGACTTAGCAGCGCAATTTCTTTATACTCAATTTATTCGCTTGATCTTGCACTCCCAGATCGTTCACATTTTCCGCTCTGTCAAACTGCCTCCAAGGAATTTCCTTTCGTGAGACTTATTTGCCTCAAAACCACGTTATTCGTACAGCTGGGAATCGAAAAGTTACACCCAGCGTTGGTAAATAAATTTAAATAGCCAAGGATGATATATTACGAATGTCTAAATTGCTGTGTGTGTTGTCTTTAATAAAGTTACACAAAAATGCTACAAACTCAAACAGCAACCTAATAAATGAAATACTTTTTGCTGATTTCTTCTAAAGTGAGATAGAACTAAGAGGAAAATCTGAAAACATTTTGAGTTCCAGCGACCAAGCTATGGTTTCCATCGGCAGTGATAAAACGTAAGTCAGGCTAGAAATCATTTTTCCAAGCTGCTGAAGTGAAGGAATCGGAATCTTCAGAACTGAAAGTAAAATGGATGTTATTTTCATCTGTTTAGTTTACTATGGCTACCTCGTAATGATGAGTTATTCTACAGTAAAGGAAAAATTGCAGCGACAAGGAAGGGCTGTTAGAGATAAACAAAAGCTCGTAGTCGTGTATCCACATTACGGTCTTTCAAAAGAAACAAAATTCGACCCTTAACTACGTACCCTCAGACTCAGAGTTGAAATATTAAGTTTTGGCTTTTTTCGTTGTGTTGGGGCCAGTTGCCGCATTACAGGTCAAATACTGCTGAGTCTACCATATACAATACGAATACACATGAATCGATGGCCGAAGGTTCCTATTACTTGGCAATTGTGAATTTTGAGTGTAACGCAGAAATCTAAAAGTGAAAGGTGGCAATTAAACCAAATCTACAGTACTATTTTAACGACTTCAAATGAGTACGATAACAGAAGTACCTTGAAGAATGCCGTTTATTACTGCAAAACGACTTTTCTTGTCGATGGTCCAGCAATTAAATAAAATATTGCTGGAATAACAGGGAAACAATAGATTCCTACTTCACGTAATCGGTTACGAACATAGCTCGCAAGATATTCACTATTAAACGCATACTACGTCTTCACTGCAGAAGCCCAAGTTGGCTCTACGAAATATTTTTATCTTCCGCGACCACCCGCAAAATGCTCCTCACTCTCCAAGTGTTTCCAGCACTCCCCTGTCCAGCACTCCGAGTCCTGTGCGGCCCTATGCTGCTGCCCCACCTCCATACACTCTCTCCACTGACCTCGGTAGTCGCCTACCGTAGTAACGAGCGCTGTGATTGACTAGAGCGCTTACGCTGTGTCTCCAGGCCAACGCACACTCAAACAGATTGAAACGCTTACAAAATACTGGATTTCCATTTAAACAACTTAAAAATAAATAAATATTCCTGTGGCTCGCCCATAAACACACTCACATTACTAAATACATAGACAAATCAAATACACGTATGAAAGGAATAGAAACAAAAGGAGGCCAGTAGCCCAATGTCTCTGTGCTTTCTAAAACACAGTAAATATTTGACCAATTCATTCATGAATAGTATATATCGGATATAAACAGAGACCTAGATGGATAAATATATTCACGAGCATGCTTCTACCGTTTTGCGTGCAACAGTGTCCACAGCTCATGGCCTCGTGGTCGCGTTCTCACTTCTCGAGCACAGGGTCCTGGTTTCGATTCCCGGCAGGGTCAGGGATTTTCACCTGTCTCGAGATGACTGGGTGTTTGTGTTGTTATTTCATCATCATTCATGGAAGTGGCGAGATCGGACTAAGCAAAGGTTGGGAATTTGTATGGGCGCTGATAACCGCGAAGTTGAGCGCCGCACAAACCAGTCATCGTGTAACGCGATAAATAGTAATCGGCCGCTTTGACCTCAATAACTCGTGTACTATTCGTGTTACATGCCTGTAATTCATACCAATTTATGTTTACACCAATATCTTTCTGAACACATGTCGGTCGAAAAATTCGGACGAATGGTTTAGATTTTGGAAATTCGTTACTGGCTGTTACTTGTACACTTTAGTCAGATACTAAACTGTAAAGTAATAAAGATGATTACACCATCAGAATCGTCGTGCAAATAATGGTAATGTACATGTTTCTTTTTCAGGTATCATGATTCCTCTGGCTATTATTAATTTCTACATCAACTGTGAAATGTCTGCAATTATCGTTTCACAAAGTCCACCATCTTTGGCAATCCCAGTATACAAATCTCCTTAGACACAAAACCCACTCCTTGGCACTGCGTCAGCATGGAGTTCCCAGCCATGCGGTCGGACCGGACCACGCAGTGTGGCTACCCCTCTTGCTCTGGCCAATGTTCGGCACCCCGCAGCTGCTGACCAGTCCTGGCTTGCCGAGTGGCCCACGCGGCCATGCCAACTCCGAACTTTGAATATTTTCGGGCGCCACAACTCGCCCATTGCTTTACAACATCTGAAACATACCTGTTCAGGTATCGCTCTATTCGCGTAACAGCCACTAGTAGCTCCACTGTAAGGATACAAATCAGGTTAGCTTCAGCGGTCGTTAACTTTGGTTACTTTAGAGGATGGATGCGATACGCCGACGTTAGAAGAGAATGCCTTTCAGGCGATAAAGACACACTGAGTTCGAGGGAACACATACAGTAGGGTCACAAGAAAATGGATATTCCTTTTGCGAGGTTGCAGAAAAACTTGGAAGGAATGAGGCCACTGTCCGTCAATGCTGTAGGTGGTCATGGGATGTATGGTCACAATACCACGCTTCGGACGACCATGTTGCGCTACCGAGAAGAAAGACCATCGTGTTCGACGTACAGCTTTGCTGCGTGGTAGTGCATGTGCTGCAGCAGTTGCAGCAGCTGATGGTACCACAGTGACATGAGGAGCTGGTCCAAGTTGATTGCTTAAAGAGCTGAGCCAGACGCCTTGTAGCGTGTGTTGCACTCATACCAAAGCCTGCAACTTCAGTGGTGTCAAGGGAGAGCCATGAGAGGGCAGGGTGGACGTCAATTACGTTCCCTGATGAAATGTTTCTACCCTGGTGCCAGCGATGGCCGTGGTGGTTGAGAGGTCAGCTGAGAGCCGGCGACCAGCCTGTCTGTGTGCTACACACACTGGACCCAAACCTGCAGTTTTCGTCTAGGGTGACATTTCGTATGACAGCAGGACGACTGCCGTGACTGCCTTCCCGCACCCTGACACCAGATTTGTACATTCGTCTGAAGTTTCTACCTGCTGACTGCCATTCACGACAAGCACTATAGAGGGTGATTTCAAACAGGACAATGCTGGGCCACATGCCGATGTTGTAACCCAACATGCTCTATAGACTATAGATACATTGCCTTTTCCTGGGCGATCACCATATGCCTTCTACTAATTAAATACTGGACATCATCCGAAGGCTGCTAGTCACCCACAACCTTCCCTGTATTAAGTGCAACAGGCGTGGAACTCCGTCCTACACACTGGAATTAGACACGTGTGAAACACAATGCATGCACGTTTGCATGCTTAGATTCAGCATTCTGGCAGTTACACGGGTTGTTAATATAACAACAGCATTTCACATTTGCAATGGCTTGTTTCGCGCTGACGTTAACCTGTGATTCTGCAATGTTAGTGACTTAAATACGTCACCTAGACAAATGTATTCCTGATATTTCATTACTGTAGTTTTTGGTATTGGGTTTCTTTTACGTCAGTGTGTATGTCCATTGCGTCTGGTGCAGGATGTCACTGTTTCAAGAACGTGGATTGGCAAGAGAGCACATGGCGGTTTGTAGATATTACGTGTGGTCAATTCTCCAATTCCGATTCAGAGTTGATGAATGTTGTTTATGGAATCGGATAGCAAGTCAGCATTCACGGTTTTACTCTGGATACGTGACTGCTCCGTAGACATGGTGATACGTTGCACTGACGATATATCACAGTATTTAGGACAAGAATGTAGACGATGGCGTTAAACAGGACAATTGTAAAATTTGGTATTTGGTTCTGGTAATGCTCTCAATGTTCAGTTGACATATTTTAATATGATCCCACTTTTGCAGATGGTTGACCCTGGAAAAGATCTTCTGATGTGCTCAGTCATTTCTCTTCTGATTGGTGTCCTTACCTTAAAATACAGTCGTTGTGCACAGTGATTCCTTATGGAATCAGTTGGTTACTTCTCATATATCTGAAGAGATTCTCTAGCAGTCAGTTCCGTTGCTTTCTTAGCAGCACCCAAGCATCCGTAGGGCATGTATAGGTTGTCAACTATGGATGTGAAGATACATCGATCCCTGAAATACTTACATAAAGATACAGCTCAAAATTTAACAACTGACTGTTACCTTCGGTAAGCTATCTACTCCAGTGTTGCTCACAAGAATGGAATGAGTCATTTAAGAGAAACTGGTGTGCATTTGATTTGAACAGATTTAATATTCATGCATTTTGAACGCTAATGGGAAGAAGTCAGTAAAATTCTACAGCAGCATACTTAACGTCTCTCTACAGCAGAGACAGATTACTTTACAAAAATTATTCTATTTTTGTCTCACACGGAACTAGTCGCGTCCAAAGAGTATGGTGACCGTGACGACAGATGAAACGTTTAGAGAACCGTGCAACTGAACTCGGGCTCGTTTACTACCTATTTTTCACGTGGCTCATCTGTAAAGGGGGTTGGTAGTAAACGGTTGCATTTGCGCCCCTATTATTGAGTCTGATATTGGCTGGCTTTTGAAGAGCAGTGAATTGAACTATACACGTTCAGATTGAAACTTCTTTATTCAAAAGAAACACTTTAACGTTGTGGCCATGCATTTTTAAGTTCACAAATAATAATCGGTGCAATTCGTACACTGTTTGTCTCACACCCACACACTTTCACTTTGTTCCTTCGCATACCCTGACGTCCATGCTTGCACTCGCGGCACTTTGCCGCTCCCAACTCGCCACCACAACGGCCAACGACAAAAGAGCACGATTTTCCCGCTCATATCCACAGTCCCGAGTCGGGTCACATGACACCACAGTAGTCAAAATAATCGCTAAACATGGCCACAATTCGTTTACAATATTTTGCACAGGATAGAGTAGCATGGAGAGCTGCATCAAACCAGTCTCAGGACTGAAGACCACAACAACAACAACAACAACATTTTATAACATTTAAATACTTAAATCTAAATACATTACATAATTTTACAAATTATCACCACACATATATAATTCGTTGCAATTAAAAGAAAACCGAAACACTATCCAACGGAACTACAACGTCCATCAAAACACAAAACAAGTATTTTCCGGTCTATTTTGCCCAGCATATTATCTCTGCTGCTGTGCTTTAAATTTTAAATTACTTGAAAGAGTGCCTTATTATCCCCTGTTACCTTACATACATGAAAGAGTTCCATATTATCCCCTGTTAACTTACATACCCCCACTTCATGGAGACATTACCTTAGTAACGGCAACATGAAGTAGCACCAAATGGAGTGAACCCATATTACTTTATATATTAAACATTTTAATTTAACTATAATGGCACCAAAACATGTAGAACAGTGTTATAGAGGTGAGTTAATCAGTGTAAGTACTGTCATTAGAAAACATATATACATAATCCAACAATGTATCCAACTCAAATATACAATTACATAGTATCCTATTGAGTCTGAGGGGGCAGGCAAAATAAATGCCCATGTTAGTCTATATGTAGGTTGCACACTCACTGCACATTAACACTTCCACTTTTTACGCAGTTGTTACTGTAAGTTGCACGAAGTTGTTGTAACCAGATCCTTGTGTTCACAGGTTTATGCATTGGAATACAGTCTTTCCAAACTTGTCAGCCAGCAGCACTGTGCTTCCTCTCATTAGCCAAGCCATCCTATCAAAATTTAATCAAATTCTCATAAATCTTGCCTATACATGCAGACCCACATTTCCCAGGAATCAGCCTATCCAAATCCTCCTTGGAACATCCTGTTTTCACTGAACAGTTCTTATTGAGGTTTGTACAAATGACAAACATGCACACAAATCAAACACAAACATGGCATAGTTAAATATATTCTATTTCACCCTTCAAATGTTCCCAGATCAGGACCTCCGACACTTCTACCCCCCTCCCCCCCCCCCCCCCCCCGCACCAAGAGAATTTATTCCCAGATGCTGATTCTAATTTTTTTTAAGCATCCATACAGCTATATCACTGTACATAAATACACTCAATATTTTTTTTGTAAATTCCTATATAAATTTTCACATAATATTTGGCAATATCTTGAAACCCATTCTTTTGTGACATTTCCATGGCTATCTAGATTCAATCATAAATGGCAAACACTCACCAAGGTCATAAACTTTTACAAGCATCCACTTAGCCATTAGTGTTCTTTCCCTCACTTCCCTCATCAACATCTTATAATAAACAAGTTAACTATTTCCCATATGCCTCTACAATTTGCATATTTAGTGACTGCCCTACATGACTGTCCCAGCAACAATCCCACCCCCACGCACCAGTATCAACTCCAGGTGCCACAGATACATTAGAAATTTTAATAAAATCTCAACTATTTTTTTTAACAAACTATTTGCAGATTTCCTCCCTCCTATATTCTCCACACATTTATACAGAAATAGACTATATGTACAGTAGGTTTCAGTTCCCTTATGACTTTCAACAAGGCTTCTATCATACCCACACCAGTTGTGCAAATCCATTGGACAACAGATTCCCTTATTGCAAATACATACAGTATAATGAAGTTTGTTGACCACCAACAATGGCATCGCAACATACACAGTAACGCAAATAATACACCAATTATAAATACACGTATACATAGCCCCCAATAATTTTTTTTAACTCGACAATAGTGTACATGGGAATCTCACTTCCTTAACGTTTATTCTTTTACCACATATTTTTTCAACTCCGTTACATTTCTCAGTCCAAATGGCTTTTTGGACACTGGATATACCAACCTATATGCATTAGGGTGTGGACAACCCGTTATCTCAAAGGGTCCATGGTATAATTCAAATAACTTTTTGATTTCGCCATCAATGTCACCGGATTTTTTTTTTTTTATTGTTCCTCACCAGCACCTTATCTCCCTCCTTGAACTTTGTTGTCTTATAGCCGGCCGAAGTGGCCGTGCGGTTAAAGGCGCTGCAGTCTGGAACCGCAAGATCGCTATGGTCGCAGGTTCGAATCCTGCCTCGGGCATGGATGTTTGTGATGTCCTTAGGTTAGTTAGGTTTAACTAGTTCTAAGTTCTAGGGGACTAATGACCTCAGCAGTTGAGTCCCACAGTGCTCAGAGCCATTTGAACCATTTTTTTGTTGTCTTATACCTTTCTCCATGCCTCCTCTGTCTCTCATGTCCTTTCTTTAACATTTGCTGTCTGGCCATCTGCATCTTCTCTTGACTTGTCAAGTCTTGAGATGGAGGAAAATCTGTGTGTTCTGCTATTAGATTGTCTGGCTTGATATCTTTCATGAGCTCGTAGGGTGATAATCCTGTTGCACAACTCTTCACTGTGTTCATAAGATCCTCAAACACAGTTATATATTCTCCCCAAGTACTATGCTTTTTACTGCAATATGTCCTACATAGCCTACCCAGCTCCCTCATATACCCCTCAGCAGGGTTTCCCGCAGGGTGATACACTGAAATCCTTATATGCTTCATCCCAGATCTTTGCATAAACTTCCCCACACACTAGATACAAATTGTGCTCCATTATCAGACAGAACATTCTCTGGTTTTATAACATTCACAAAGTAATCTTTCTCTAGCTTGTTAATTATATTCTGGCTAGAGGCCTTTTTCAGTGGATAATGCCTTACAAACTTTGAGAATACATCAACAGCTAAAAGAGCATACTTTACACCCCCTCGACCTGTTGGCAGCCTCCCAAATAAATCAATAGCCAGCAGTTCACCATTTCTTTTAGGAACAATATTCTGCATCTCTCCTTGTACTCCAATAGTATTATACTTCACTTTTTGACATTTGTCACAAGAAGCCAACAGTCTCTTTACCCTCCTGGCAATGTTGTTAAAACTAACATTGTCCTGCAGTATTTCCAAACATTTTTGAGCCCCATAATGCCCATGGCTAAGGTGGATGAAATTTATTAATTTTTCCACATGCTCATCTGGAAAACATACCTTCCACTCCTCTTTGTCCAAATTTCTTCGTCTAAATAAAATACCCTTATAAATTCTATAATATTTAGCTATTATTTGAGGTTCTTTACTTCCAAAGTTTATTTTGATAAATTTCAAGGTTTGGTCCCCATTCTGAAGTCTCCTCATGTCCTTACAGATGGATCTGATTTCCTTCTCTCCACCCACTCCTTTCATATACAATATCTGTAGTTCTTTCTCGTCTCCATTCGCTTCATGTTCTTCTCCAATGAAAGGTAATCTTGATAAGGTAGCAGCCACATTGTTGTCTGTGCCCTTAATATATCTTATCTCATAGTTAAACTGCTGCAAAAACATGGCCCATCTCATGAGTCTATTATTTAACAGCTTACATTCTTGCAAATAGCTCAGAGGCTTATGGTCTGTGTAAACAATCACTTTCCTACCTTCCACATATATCCTGAACTTCTGAAATCCAAAAACTATGGCTAAAAGTTCCTTCTCTGAGACACCATACATTAATTCATGTTTGGACAGCATTCTGCTTGCAAAAGCGATTGCCCTGTGCTCGGTCTTCCCATCTACTACCCTCTTCTGAAAAAGCACTGCCCCTATCCCATAATCTGAGCTGTCTGCCCCAATACAGAATGGCAAACACAAATCTAGATAGAACAAAATTTTGCTGTTTTTTAAGCTATTCTTGATGGCTTTAAATTCCCGGTCACACTCAGATGTCTAGCGCCAGGTTACACTTTTCTTTAATAGTCTACATAAGTTAGGTGAATTCGGGCTATAATCACTTATGTACTTCCTATAGAATGAACATAGTCCTATAAATGATTTCAATTGTTTCCTGTTCGTTGGCACCTTGCAGTCAACAATAGCCTTGATTTTCTCTTTATTGGGCAGAATGCCATCAGGAGTTAACTGATGACCGAGAAATAGTAATGTTGCTTCAAAAAATTAACACTTACGTAACTTAAGGGTCATCCCCCCTTTAGATATAGCCTTGAATACATCCTCCAACAGCTGACAGTGCTCTTGCCAATTGCTACTCGTAATCAAAATGTCATCTACGTACACTGTCAATTTTCTCATTAGTTCATCACCCAACACATGACTTAAAGCCCTTACAAAAACTGCTACAGATATTGATAAACCAAATGGCACAACTGTAAACATATAAGTCCTGCCCTCAAATAAGAATGCAGTGTACTTTCTGCTCTCTTCAGCCAATTGCACCTGCCAGAACCCTGAAGTCAAATCAACACTTGACAGAATTTTAACATTATAAAATTTTTGCAACAGCTCATCCATGTTCTCTGGCTGATCATTTTCTTTGACTATTATTTTATTTAGCTTTCTTGCATCCAATACTATTCTTATAGAACCACCCCTCTTTTTCACCACTACTATTGGATTACAATACTCACTCCTCCCCATTTCCAGTATGCCCCACTTCAACATCATCTGTATCCTTGCCTTTACAGCCTCTCTATTAGCTATTGCTATAGGATAAGGTTTGGCCCTTATCACTTCATGTGGCAATACCCTCAAAACATAATTGAAATCTACGACTTTTCCAGGTCTGTCAGAGAACACATGCTTATGCTTACGCAATAAACCTGTAAGCTACACCTTTTGTTCCTCATTTAAATGTCCCATTTCATTTACTTTGTCATGTATCTGCTGTTCAGTGCACATCTCATCACCTACCTCTTCTATCCTTTGTAAACGAGTAATTGTCTCATCTCCTTCTAATTCCCCTTTAAATTTTATTCTTCGGCTATTTCCACCAGCATCAAATTCTACCACTCTGTCCTTTACAAAAATGCTACAGTCATACTTGTACAAGAAGTCCATACCCAAAATTACATACAATGCCAAACCCTTCACCACAAAGCAACTAATATCAAAACAATACTCATTACTATTAAATTCCAGTAATACTTCCCTGCTGATTGGCTTGCTACATGTTCCAGTTGCTGTCTTAATTTTGACTCCTGTAGCTGGTAATTCTATTAATCCTAAACCTTTAATTTGCTGCCAGAAAGATTCAGAGATTGCAGATAAAATTGAGCCAGAGTCTAATAATGCTATATCTGTATCTCCTCCCGCACTGATATCAATTATTGGCTGTATCACCTCTATTTCTACTCTGTTCAGCCCTGATTCCTGTAATAAATCTCTTTCTACTTCACTCCTGCTTTCCTCTTGCATAATGCAAATATCTTTAGGTCTTTCTCGAAAACATACATCAGTATCCCCTTCAAACAGATCCTTAATAGCAAACTCAACATTCTCTTCTTCACTTAATTCTTCCATTTTTCTGGCAATTTTAAATTTTATTTTACTCCATTCTTCAGGCATCAAAGCTGTATGTAATTTTGCATAGGACACCCAATCACTCAAATCATAATCAGCCTCCTCCTTTCCTAACCATCCACAATTAACATCTTTGAGGCTTGCATCATCAGTTAAGAAAACATAGGTTTCAATTTTATCTTCTGGGCAACCTACAGCAACATTCTCCATATCATTACGCATTTCCATATCCACACTGAAGTCATTATCACTACCACAGTTAACACCTGCACCCACAAGCACAGTAACCTTATCAGTAGGTAATTTACCAGCATTTTCCACATTGTCAAATACACCACTCATATTAGCCTTTACATCACACTGAATAACCCTCTCCTCACCTTTTCCACAGTTCTCCACACTATTTCCAATAGACATCTCTACCCATTCATCACACCCATTATTACTGTGAACGTTGCCCCTTAATTCGATATCCACTTCTGTTCCCCCTTTTGATGAAACTACCTGTGTCTCTGATCTCTCAATGAATTTTGCTGCACACAAACCAATATTGTCTCCTCTGCTTGTAATTTCTCTTCCCTTTTAAATATGTCATCAATGTAAAACTCACACTGTTCATTGCTGACATTAGCCTTGTTCCCTTTTTTCCTCTCATACCTTTTATCTATATTTCTATAATTGTTAAAACCCCCCCATAGATTTTCATTTCCTAAGACAGCATCCATATGACATATCCCAATTTCCCTATTTTCCTTGCTGACTTTATTACTCCTCCCATCATGTCCTTGTCTGGCCCTGTTCACATAATTACCAGCCCCCATGCGGACCTTAAGTGAGGCATCAATTAGTTTTTTGATTGCCTACCCTGTCCATTTGCATCCTGCATTCCTACTCTCATACCTTCTCTCTCACTCCTCATCTGATCAAAATTGTCTCTTCTCCCTCCAAAATTTCTGTTATACTTTTGTGGCTTGCTTCTCCAATCTCTATCCTGATTATTCTGATCACTTCTATCTTCTCTCCACCTGTTATGGTTATTACTGTATTCATAATTAACTGTTTCCCCTTTGATGATACCTTCCACTCTCCCTATGTTCCATGTATTTAGGTCTGTAACACAATGCCCTGTCCATATTATCCACAAAATTAAGAAATTCTTCCACTGAATCTGTTGCACTGTGAATCAAATCCCATTGCAAATGCTCTGGTAATCTTCTCTTTAGTGTAGATATTTCTGTTAATACGCCCAGTGGCCTATCCAGATGATTTAATTTATTCAGTTCTCTAACACAGAACTCTCTCATACTTTCCTTTCCACTCTTGTAACTGGATCCATTCAAAAAATCGTTTTGCAATCTTAATTGTTTTGCTTGGCCCCAGTATTTGTTCAAGAACAGGTTTTCGAAGGTTTTAAAATCACAAAATTTATCATCATTTTGGTTTGCCTATGTTTGAGCTCCCCCTTCCAACTGCCTCTTAACATATTTAATTTTTGTCTGCTCACTCATCCCTGTCACAAAGTTATCCTTACACGCAGCTAGAAAGTCAACTGCATGGTATTTATTCTCACCATTAAAAGGTTTTGACTGAAATCCATGCCCCAGAGGATATCCCAACAATAAATTTCCATTCCCTGCTGCCACAGTATTAACTGTTTCCCTCAAGACATTTATTTCCCCATCTAATTCCTTCTTATTGTCAGTAATTCCCGTATGGCAATCCAGCACTCCTATCTTAATGGATTCAATGTCTGCCTCTGTTTGTCTTTGAAATAATGTGCATTTCTGTTCCTGTACCTGAATCTGCCCCACAAGATTACTTTGCACACTGTCCACCTTGGCTACTAGGCCTCTTTCAACCTCATCAACTCTCTCGATAATTCCCTCAACAATTTTAACTGTGTTTTCAACTTTATCTGTAATTTGAGTGAATTTGAGATCTAGCTGATCAAATTTTTCACTCACTGTCTTTATTTTATCATTAAGCCTTAATCCCATGTCCCCTATTTTCGAATACATTTCCCCAAGTATTGCAGTTTCTATATTCCCTATTTTCGAGTCTATTTCTCCTAATTTACTAGTAAGTTTTACAAAAAATGTGCTGAGGTCACTTCCTGGTATCCAGCCTATTTCTTTTGGCATGCTAGGGCTACTACAGGTACTCCTAACATCCACTGATTCGCCTTCACTTTGAGATTCACGCGTCTCATCGGCCATGGCTAATGAAAGGACACAATTTTGCAATGTAGCTGCTGGCTGTACTTATCTTTTATATCCTCGTGTGACGCGACGTCTGCAGTGAGCTCCGCAGCACAGCTATGCAATGAATCGTAATCGGCGGAGTGGACACACAGCAAACTCAATCAGGAGCGAGAACACGTTGCGTAGGCCCCTGGCAGCATGTATTCGTGTTGGTCGGTGGCACGGACGACGGCGTTGATCGTCGGCATCACGTGGATACAGCTTCGACTGCTTTACCCATAGCAACACATGGACGTGGCACGGAGGACGGTTTCTTGTCGCTGCAGCACGTGTCGCGGCACGGACGACTGTTTTACCCGCGGCAACACGTGGACACGGCAAGCACGGCGGTTTTACCCGTGGCAACACGTGGACACGGAAAGCACGGCCGTTTTACCCGCGGCAACACGTGGTCGACTCATCAGACTGTATAACTGACTGCTTCACAATCGTGGTGGCCTTATATCGGCGTAACCACGGGGCAGCGCGTATCTTGTCCATCACAAACACTCCGGTACTGCGAATGCACCGATTTAGCTCAGAGCCCCCACACTGACTGTTCAAAAGCCTAACATCAGACGGACATCCGATTCCGAAATACTATAGAATATGGAAGAAAGTCCTATCCCGGACGAGCCCCCAATTGCAACTGAACTCGGGCTCGTTTACTACCTATTTTTCACGTGGCTCATCTGTAAAGGGGGTTGGTAGTAAACGGTTGCATTTGCGCCCCTATTATTGAGTCTGATATTGGTTGGCTTTTGAAGAGCAGTGAATTGAACTATACACGTTCAGATTGGAACTTATTTATTCAAACGAAACACTTTAACGTTGTGGCCATGCATTTTTAAGTTCACAAATAATATTAACTCGGTACATGACATGCATTTTTCCTGTATAATAGGTTCTAGGAGCAACAAAATTTTAGACTCACTTTCAAGAAAATACTAATTTTGGAAACCATATGACTCATAATCTGCTCATTAAGAGGGAGAATCTTAGTATATGCTCTACAATACTTGTTTTACTGTATGAAACGTGCGACCTATTTGTGTTTCTCCAGGATGCATAGCTCACGACGCGCAAATTAGCCAGACATACTCAGTGTTACGTAGTGAGGATATTCAATGTTGGGCGTCGCTAAGCATGATTACAAAAACGCTTTAAAATTGTTTTACTTGCTTATATTCCTAAAGTCAGATATTTAACACACTGGAACAGCAAAAACTTCAAATTGCTTTAGAAATGAGTTCAAAACATGGGAGTTTGATTGCATAAAGGATCAGAGGTTAACTATTAGATTTCTCGTTGAAATCAATGCTTCTGATGGCTGAGGTTTTTCATGTTCTATATTTGGTCTCATATATTATTTTCAACATATGCTTGATGCAAGACTTCTTCTCGCATGAGAACTACATTAAGTGAAACAAAACGCTATACGGTAATTGTTCACATCGTTATCCCGCGTAGAGCAACGACACTTGCTCATTACGGTTGTACTGATTGTCACGAACAAGTTTGTATTCAGTTTTGTTGTGCTAATGTGACGGCGCTACTAAATATGTACATCTTTGTTACTACTTACGCCATTCAGTGTTTCTAGCTACTTTAGCGCTTATGTACCCTGCTTCACTTTTAACAGGCAGAGAACTTTGCTGTTAGCAGTACCAATAGGTCGGCAGTTCATATTCATTCATTCAGTGCTGCAGTAGCTTCATGCACTGCTTGGCGCAAATAGGAAGTTATTTACCACTTTCAGTTTTAAACAGGCAGTGTACTATACCGTTTCCTTTCGTGCTAACAATGCAAAACTAAATATTTAATTCCTTGTAACCACTTAGGCTGAAGAATGCATTTAGCTATTACAGCGCCAATATACGCAATTCGTAATTAAGAACTGATAGACTGTTTCATTGTACATATGTCGGCACAAAGTGTGTAACGTCGAACTACGTTTTGCGCTTTAATTTCAAAACCAAGCTTATTTTAATTGTGACCGCTGTCAGCTTGCTTCATGCCATATTAGCACAATCCATCAATTACAACTGTCGCTGTGTAGCGTCATACTTGCATGTGCAACGTCATCTGGCGTCAAACACTTGTGCAGTCAACAATATTAATAATACTGTGTTTTACTAATTTTTAACACTTTAGTTGTATAAACATTTATTACTATTCTTGCACATTGCGTTGTATTTCCCTTGGTTTAATGCTTTTTCTAAGTCGTACGTAATTTCATACTATGGTGCTGCAGGCGCAACACCCACTCTTATAACGCAATCTGGTATTAAAAATTTGTATCATCTAATGATTAGCAATTTTATGTCTTCTTATGTCTGTTACCTTAAAAACATGTAAATATTACGTCCAGTTGTGCTTGTAACTGCTACGTCTACTAGTTGCATGCAGTAACCTGGCACATGTCCTCTTCAGCTTTGTAATGCGTTAATTGTATGCCGATATTGGTTCTGTAACTCATTGTTATGTCATGAGTAATAGATTTAAACAGATGTCAGATGACGAATGCCTCATTGGGTTCAGTCAGTGACTTTCTTTCTGTGAGCGACTCAGCAATGAGTAGATATTAGCAGCACTCTTTCCTACCATATCGCTCGTCTTTCAGTTCTATCATAGGGATATGAAATTATAAGGGGCAACTCAACAAATTTACTATAACCATGCTTCATCGTTTTTATGCCCTTCAATTATCTCTCCATTTTATTGTGTACTGTATAAATCTTGTGTTTTAAGCAATCTTCTCATCTCAGAACTGTCATAGTATGTAATTGTTTTAAAGTACATCAGGTAGAGTGAGCAGTTCGCTATTAATAACGGTAATTATGTTCTAGGTGTAATCTGAACTCCATGTGTAGATAAACAAGCACGTTACTAGTCATGTGCATTTGAACTCTCCCCATTTCTCACTCTGTTTCAGAATTTTAATCAAAAATTTATTGGCTTTGTATACGCTGAAGCGCCAAAGAAAGTGGTACGTATTCAAATAGAGATGTGAACAGGCAGAATACGGCACTCCGGTCGGCAACGCCTACATAACAAAGTTTCTGGCGCGGCTGTTAGATCGGTCAGTGCTGCTACAATGGAAGGTTATCAAGATTTGAGTTTGAACGTGGTGTTACAGTCGCCACACGACAGATGGGACACAGCATCTCTGAGGTAGCGATGAGGTACGGATATTCATGTATGACTATTTCAAGAGTGTACCTTGAACACCAGCAATCCGGTAAAACATAAAATCTTTGACATAATGCGGCCGGAAAAAGATCTTAAAGGAACGGGACCAATGGCAAGAGAAAGGTTCAACGTGACAGAAATGCAACCCTTCAGCAAACTGCTGCAGATATCAATGCTGGGCCATAAAGTGTCAGCGTGTGAACCAGTCAACGCAATAACAGACACTGGGCGGTTGACTGGAAACACGTTGTCTGGTCGGACGAGTCTCGTTTCAAATTGCATCGAGCGGATAGACGTGTGGAGACAACCTCATGAATCCATGGACCCTGCACGACAGCAGGGGACTTACTGTTCAAGCTGCTTAGAGGTTCCGTGATGGTATGGGGCATGTGCAGCTGTAGTGATATGGGACCTCTGATACGTCTAGATACGATTGAAAAGTGGCACATTTGTAGCCATCCTGATCAATCGCCTGCATCCTTTCACGTCCTTCTCCATTCCGACGGACTTCAGCAATTCCACCGGGAAAATACAACGACCCACACGCCCAGAATGGCAACAGTGGCTCCAGGGAGACTTGAGAGTTCATACTCCCGCTGGCCGCCAGACTTTCCAGACATGAACATTATTGAGCATATCTGGGATGCCTTGCAACGTGCTTTTCAGAAGAGATCCCCGCCCTTTCGTACTAACACGGATTTATGGACAGCCCTGCAGGGCTCATGGTGTCAGTTCCCTCCAGCACGTGGAGTCCACGCCACGCCCTGCTGCTGCACTTCGTCGTGCTGGCAGGGGCCTTATTCGATAGTAGGAAAGTGTACCAGTTTCTTTGGCCTTCAGTGTATGTCGTTCTGTTTCGGTTAAATTGCGGATAGGTTCGTTTAGTCACTGTGCATAAGGAATAATCACATGCGGTCTCAGCATTACCTTGAGTGCTGGTTGCCTACTGCTATTGACCTCCCATCCCTCCCTCCCTCCCCCCTATTTTCTAAAGTGGAATAGTACTCTCATAGGTCTAAGATTACATCGGGAAGCTCTCACGTTACTTTAATCAGTTGTCTTGCAATTAGTTCTCGTACATATACTTAAGATTCTTCAGTTTCTTGATAATCGTTTATTGAAATACCTTAGCAATATTAGATACTTCAGAATATTGGATACATAATATATTACTATATTCCTCAACGTGACTTCATTGTATTGTCTTTTAGCATGTTCAATTTAATGATCAAGTCCATTACGACATTCGATTTTTGTGCCTTTATTTACCTCTGTGTTTTGGGCATGTTATCATTTTCAATTTAAGTTTTTTATCTCAATTGTTCTTTTTTCTGCTCTTTTAGTAATATTAGGTTTAAATGAGAAAAAGTTTATTTGATTAAATAGGATTAATGTAGCTGAAAATATAATGAATAGGGAGAATCATATGAGAGGAGATATTTGAGGGATTTAGATTTAATTTCCCCATCAGAAGTAGTCGTTAATTTACTATTGTTTGGTTTAAGAGACCATTACTTACTTTCAGTCATCTGATGTTTCAAGGTGTACTAATTGTTTAGTTATTTTAGATTGACACTCTAATCTTATTTATTTAACTAACTCCTTAGATTATCTTTCAATTACAATTGGTATAAATCTGTTCATAAGGAATGTGCACTCTATACACACAGTTCCCTTTGGGAGTGGAGTGAAATTTAATTTCATAACCCATTTATTGAACGTAATCAATTTACTTTAATACATTAATACGATCTTACGACATAATACTTGGCAGCAATTGTTCCATATTGCTATCCACATGTATACTCTCCGTTTGTCCTGACAGTCAATGTATAACTTAAGAACTGCAAACTTATGTTCACTTTTATATACATTTTTATTGTGACAGTATATGTAGAAATGTAAGATATCTGATGTGATAAGTATTTTTCCATAAGAATATGAAGATGAAACTGTAATCCCATTGGATCTTTAATTCTTTCTACTGTTACATTGGGTTTCCTTCTCTTACGGTGTTTGTATAGTGAATGAAACTAATCGTAATAAATGATTAGAAGACAGCGTTGTAATGGACTTTTCGAAGCCAATAATTGATTTCGTACTGATAGCCAGTATATCCAAATGTCGGTGTTTGAAGATAAAACGTTACTGCTTATAGGTGGTTGTAAAAGTAATTTTGTCTAACATTTGATCTTTATGTAACCTCACCAGTACCACATGGGGTTCCACTTGCTGTAGACTCTCACTTCCTCTTCCTTTACAACCTCTTCCTTTTTAACCTCTTCCAGCCTACCTCTTCTACTAGAGGAACGAACTGCTAGTTACAGAATACATGGTTTTCTCAATTGTAATTAGTGGTACCTATGTTACCATTATCTTTATACGAATTTTTGTGTGTTCATGTTGTCGTGTGTCAAGATATATATTAAACAGTTAGTGTAACACTCGGTAATTTTTCATGTTCACATTTTAATAGCCTGCAAAAGTGTTGATTTAGATTTTCCAGAGCAGTTCTTAAAAACTGAGTTTGTGGTGTGCTTGAAGCATTGCACTTCATCTGGGAAAAAATTGTTCCTCAGTACAGAGAACTCTCTGAAATAGTTGCAGTCAACGAGTTCATCATAACTGAAATTGGTATTACAAATAGAAGATTGAAATCACTGTCTCTGAAAGGAAACTGTAATATTACGTGAAAAGTTGCTGAGATTTTTAAATTAGTGTTATTTCTCACAAGCATTGTAATCAAGCCTGTTACAAAAATTCTCCACTTACTAGAATTGGTAAATGGTAGATACAGAAACCTTTTTACAATTGAACTGTTCCGAATGCTTTACTTTGTATGACCAGATCAAACAACTTGCATAGTTATTTCAACAATAACTGAGATTAAGAAAAAATTTTAACTCTAGAATTTACTTTTAAGTAAGGTGTAACCTGAATTTAGCTCTCGTTGTGTAACAATCACAAACTTTCAATGTCAAATAGTTCAGCAGCATTGTTAAATAAGTAACTTCTACAACATACAGTGTCAGATACATCTCTTAAGTTATCTTCTATTAATCACCATTCCTTTGTAAGCAGTATTACAGATGCGCAGTTAGACTAGAATTACTACTTTAAAAAGATTGACAACATTAGTACAGCAACGGTACTTTTATGCACAGTCTTGCTAATAACTGTTAACGAAGTCTGACTTTACTTCCACTTACTTCCACTTGTAACGTGCGCGTGGAGCACACAATACTCATTAAAGCCTGTACTATGGTAAGTGAGCGGGGTTCACCTTACGAGACAGGATTTTCGTATAGATATTGACCGCGTGTAGCTGAATGGTGGCAAATCAGACTTACACCCATTCTGCAATAACAATGATCCGTCAAGTAAGTTCAAAATGCAGTTACACGTCTGTATGCACCAAAAGCAACACTTAAGATGCTACCAATTTGATAATAATACGGTCGCCAGCCTAATTAGGCATTAACTGAGTTTCTTCCCTGTACAAGTTGATGTATATTCATGCAAAACAACACGTAGTAACACTGCATAATATAGTAAAATTTTAGAACCAGAAAATCTATTGAACTGATAGTTTCACGTTCTGTACTGATATGGAAAAACCATGAATACATAACACTACATTATAATATATACTACAAAGCTCCGTACTGTCTATTGATCTGATTAAAATCGGGCATAGGATACCCTAGGAATAGCACTTTCGAGCCACACACAAATTGTCAATTCTGATAAAGATAAAACACTGATAAATTTTGACTTATATATTGAATTTAACCTTTGCTGGTCAAACCAATGTGGAACACTTCAGAATTCAAATGAATAAAAGGGGGGGGGGGGACCCTGAAACTGTTATTATCACTATATTAAAAAAATTGATTACTGAAATTATCATGCATTCAAGATTTCCAGTATATCAGTTACTACTCTTTTTATCTTTCCAGTATATCAGTTACTACTCTTTTTATCTTATTTACTTCTCATTTAAATACCTTTATATCTGTCTCAAAATAATTAAACTTCATTATTATATCAATATTAAAGTTTTCTTTCAACTTCGTTAGACCTCCGTTATTCATTTACTGGTTCATTAACAAAACAGTTCTTTAAACACCATTATAACATAGCTAGGTCTGCAAGTAATTATTATTAACACAAAATTAAATTTTTCATTTCGGGACTTTCGGATTGCACAACATTTGGAAAGGATCCTTTCTAGCTTAGTTGTGAGGATAATTAAATGAGGGGAAAGTTCTGGTAAAATTTAGGTTATTATTGAACAGTTCACTCTAAGGTCCATACGAATACAGTACTAAAAGTTTCAACCCGCTTTTATCGATGCAGCGGTTGGCGGGCGGCGAGATGGCAAGGCACAGAGCACACATACAACCACAGCTATGGCTCTTGACGTATCGGCACTTTAATTCTTCTTAGCGTCGCAAAACTTTTCCATTTAGTGCCTATGGAATATTGCCATGCTGTGTGGGCGTTGGAACAGCGTACCCGAGGCTCAGTGAAAATACGTCTTCCAGGAGAGCCTCTTCACTGCAGAAGGTGTTGCTCAGACCAATGCCAAACTCCAACTACAACTGCTGAGCCCGTTGTGCCGTGCAGTGCCCGCGTGCATTTTCCCGCGCTCGCCTGCCATCCACCTATTACCGCTCCTTGACAGGCCGGGTATTCACCCGAGGTTTTGCATTCTACATATCCTAACACATTGCCTACGTATGGACCAGAGACACAATTACAATTTTCAACATCTTACAATAGTTTCAACATTTGTTACATTTCAATTCTATCACAATATTACTTGACATTTGACATAAATATTAATCTTCACATTGAAACTTGTTTACAGTTTTCTTAACACAATGACATGAAACAAAAACAAATGAAATCAGAACATCAATTACACTAGTCTATCGAAAAATCTGATGGAAAAAAAATTTACTTATATGTACAATAGTACAGCGTCGTTGTTCTTGTTACACACTTACTTCATGATCTTCTCTTCCCTTATCTATCGGCCTTCCTTGGTCAACTCTTGTTCTTTTCGACCCCAATGGTATTAGGTTTCGAGGCCAGAGGGTGTCTTTCGTTCTCATTTTCGCCTTCGATTGATGAAAGGGGGGGAGGGGGGGGGGCGGCGGCCTCAGACACGGTGAGAGGGAAGCCAACGTTCCTGGGGAGCAAACCCATCAGAGAAAGCCTGGCCCGCCAGGCTGGGTGTTAAGCGATCAAGTTGGTAAACGATCCATGTAAAAGTCTTCATAGTCCCACGTCTGAAAATTTTCGGATATGAAGACCAAGCAAGAGATAGAACAAGCCATACCGGATGTGTAAACAGCAGTGTCGGCATGATCACTCACAATATCCCTAGTTCGTGAACAAAATGTGAATCGCAGTTGGAGACGTTGCTCTGCATCAGTAGTGAAGTAAATGGGATCGAAAAAGAAGCCTTACACATCTCGAAGGATGCTTCTCACGATGTAAACCATGTCAAATGTTAACTGTTGCTGATCTCAGAGGTGTGATCACCAGTAGAAATATTGGAGCATTTTGGAATCATATAATCCCAAGTTCCTGCAATTACTACACGGACAATCCTGGAAAGGTCCACAGCGCTGAAGTGACCTTGATGGCTGGTGAACAGATGAAAGTGAGACAGAGAAGGCTGATGTTTCAAAACTCCAATGATCTTATGTACCATGCTGTAGACTGCTCACAAGCAAAGTAATTTTGTGGTTGCCAGTTGCGAAGAGAAGACAATGTGAAGACAGGGATAGAACGCTGTGGTAAAGCATTGCTGTATCATATACTGGTGTACTTCAACCCGAAACAGTATGTCTGCAGTACACAGCCTGCCAGATGATACCATGTTCCAAGGTCTCTGTCTCAGACCTCACGGATGTCTGCACTGTTTCTCATCATTTGTATGTAGGTGACTATAACTGGAAGAATTGCGATCATTTGTCATTGAAGAAGCTCGTTCCGCGTATCAGTCAGCAAGAATACGAGAAGAGGTCCAGCCAGAACTTCACCTGCTGCCTTTCACATGGCGAAGAAGATCGTGGCGTCCGCTGAATGCAGTCCTTACAGCCATTTTACTATCACTACTGCCTGACCTGAAACCACCCAGCTTACAAGACGTACAGTGGAAGATGCAAGTTGTTGGCCAGCACCTCAAGTGGAAATCCGTTCCCGACGATTTACAAGCCTTTTAGCGAGACATTCCAGAGTTGGCTGTGGAAGGAGACTGACAGTTTAAAGGCCAGTGGCTCCGAAGTTGGGGACATCCCCCCCCCCCACCCCCCTCCCACCCTCCACCGTCCCTATCATACGTACTTCATACTGTTGTTTACTGCTTCTGTATGTAAATTAATTATATAAAATAGCAAGTAAAATTTCATGTTGAAAATATATGTAAACTGAAATTAGCTGTCTGATCTCCTAGTAATCAAATGACTATAATATGGTTAAATATGCAAAATATGAGTAATATAATACTGTCATTAACACGTCAAATAGTTTCAATTCATAAGTGCAAATGTTTCTCACCATTGCAGAAGACGAAAGTTGCCTTCAGACGCAGGTAATAAGTTAAAATGGTAGAAAGAGGACAGAAGTGGTGTACTGTAAGGATCCCGTTAGAGGATGTAGTTTATAGAGAAATGTGTCGTTAGGCTAAAAACACTGAAGCAGATGCAACGCCCGTTGTATCCATACAGTCGTTGAGATGGAGTTATAGCACATTGGGCAGATAGTAGAACATAAAACTAGAGTGACTAAGGATTTTTCCCAACATTACTGCAAGGTGAGATCCACTAATGTTATGTGATTTCCATGAAACTGTCTTGACAACAATAAAGAAGTCCGTTGTAAATTAATATTATGCATGCATTGTTATCACGTCGATATTTTGAACACTCATGTTAGTGCATTGATATTTCCGTATATCTCTAATTTATTTGATAAAATGCTGTGCCTGAACATGGAAGCGTTCTAAATGTACCAGTAAACCCCTGAGCCTTGAAGACTCGAACTATCATGTATAAAACAGCTTCAGTCGTCTGATTACTTATAAATCAGCTACTGCGTTAAAACTTGCATGTCAAATTTAAATTCAAATCTTTCATAAACTTTCCAAAAGGAACTGCATGTACATAAGCGAGAAAACCACTCGATGTTCGCATCCTCATACACTGGATGAATTCTCAAGATAGTTCCGTGCTGTGAGTTACGCTACCTAAGTTCACACAGTTTGTAACTGTAATACTTACTTAGTTTTGTTGTTAAACTTCAAACATGAGATTATGCCTCGTAATGTGCAGATCATGACAGCATTGTATACAGGGTATTACAAAAAGGTACGGCCGAACTTTCAGGAAAAATTCCTCACACGCAAATAAAGAGAAGCTGTTATGCGGACATGTGTCCGGAAACGCTTAATTTCCATGTTAGAGCTCATTTTAGTTTCTTCCACCTACGCTCAATGGAGCACGTTATCGTGATTTCATACGGGATACTCTACCTGTGCTGCTAGAACATGTGCCTTTACAAGTACGACACATGTGGTTCATACACGATGGAGCTCCTGCACATTTCAGTCGAAGTGATCGTACGCTTCTCAACAACAGATTCGGTGACCGATGGATTGGTAGAGGCGGACCAATTCCATGGCCTCCACGCTCTCCTGACCTCAACCCTTTTGACTTTCATTTATGGGGGCATTTGAAAGCTCTTGTCTACGCAACCCCGGCACCAAATGTAGAGACTCTTGGTGCTCGTATTGTGGACGGCTGTGATACAATACGCCATTCTCCAGGGCTGCATCAGCGCATCAGGGATTCCATGCGACGGAGGGTGGATGCATGTATCCTCACTAACGGAGGACATTTTGAACATTTCCTGTAACAAAGTGTTTGAAGTCACGTTGGTACGTTCTGTTGCTGTGTTTCCATTCCATGATTAATGTGATTTGAAGAGAAGTAATAAAACGAGCTCTAACATGGAAAGTAAGCGTTTCCGGACACGTGTCCACATAACATATTTTCTTTCTTTGTGTGTGAGGAATGTTTCCTGAAAGTTTGTTCGTACCTTTTTGTAACACCATGTATATTAAGTCAATAACTACGTGAAGTAATGGAACTTAAATTTGTTGCTCCTGGAAGCAGCTTGATTGTTTATACACAATCGACCAGGTCATCGGACTGTAGTAATATTTATATTGAATGGAAAGTCTGTCAGTAGTTGGATTAAAATAATCCTCTCATTTACCACTCTCCACTAGTAAACAACTCCAGCTGTGTAGTTGAGCACAAATGTTATTAACGTAGCTAAGCAGCAACCTCTTGTAGCAAGAGGAGATTGTAAAACCACTTTCTACAGTGGGGTGTATCCGACTACAAGACCACAATGCCATCTTGTGTAATCAACACACGTCAAATAATGTTCTTAAACTTCCTGCTGTGGGTCCGTCATGTGAGCACCCCATCTCAGATGTTTTCCGATTTCCAGTATTTCCTTACTTTCAATGATTCTCCGTATTTAGCTTCCAAATCATTCTGTACGAAACGTCAAATTCTCCTTTCCCTGATGTGTATCATCACTAAAATACGGGGAAGTCTACCTGAGGTCAATGATAAATCAGCTTTTGTGCAAAGTTCGTAATGTTGATCAAACTGACGTTTCCTTAGTGCAAGAAACTCACCGTTACCATTATCAGTAAATAATAAATGTGCATCATCCTTAGCAGTTGATGAGGCTGTGGCAATGTAGTGAGCATTCCATCGAAATTATTGGTAATCGGTTTGAGGTCTAGTTCAGGGTTGGTCCTTAACGTTAGTTCTGCCTGCACATCTTGCAGCTCCTGATTAACTGAATTCCGAGCTTCTGTGCTGGTGTCCCATTCTAGCTGCTGTATCGAGCTCGGAGGGATGTTGTTACTATACAAAGTTGTTGGGCGTTGTGATGTATAACTTTGCTGCTCGTGGTCTGTTACGGGGACTATGAAAGTACAGTGATGTAGCTGGAAAGCGATTACCCTGCGCATTTAGGGTTAAAGACTTTTAAACCCATTCATTCGTGAGGTCACTTTTGTCCTATAGTTTACGGACACATTTTGAAAATCCGTAAACTCAATTTCTCACAACTTCTAATCGAAACGCAAAGGGATTAAAACGTGGTACAATGTATCAGAAACATGTCGCACACGTTAACGATTACTTCGTGAAGGACCAGGCCGTTAGCAACTGTCGATGTAACAATACACAGTCCAGCAGAACGCACTAGCCGCTGCCCAGGAAAGACGTGGGCAGGCCACACTCCACGTCCAAAGCTTAGCTGCGGCGATACGGCCCTCCTAGAACACCACTCCGGCTCTCGTTGTTATACAGTGCAGACTTCGTAGTAGGGAAGAGATATCGGTGGCGGTGGTGATCGATCAGTCTCTTGAATGGGTTGATGCAGCCCGCCACGATTTCTAGTCTTGTGCTAACCTCTTCATCTAGAGTAGCACTTGCAACCCACGTCCTCTATTGTTTGCTGGCTGTATTACAGTCTCTGTCTTCCTCTACAGTTTTTGCCAT
The DNA here is from genome assembly GCF_021461385.2 of Schistocerca piceifrons. Lineage (NCBI taxonomy): Eukaryota > Metazoa > Arthropoda > Insecta > Orthoptera > Acrididae > Schistocerca > Schistocerca piceifrons. The sequence continues at coordinate 1,910,257 of NW_025728233.1, read as the reverse complement.
CTACAGCTCCCTCTAGTACTACGGAAGTCATTGCATCTTAACAGATGTCCTATCATCCTGTCCCTTCTTCTTATCATTGTTTTCCACATATTCCTTTCCTCTCCGATTCTGCGTAGAACCTCCTCATACCTTACCTTATCAGTCCACCTAATTTTCAACATTCGTCTGTAGCACATCTCAAATGCTTCTATTCTATTCTGTTTCGGTTTCCCCACAGTCCATGTTTCACTACCATACAATGCTGTACTCCAGACGTACATTCTCAGAAATTTTTTTCTCAAATTAAGGTCGATATTTAATATTAGTAGATTTATCTTGGCCAGGAATGCCCTTTTTGCCAGTGCTAGTCTGCTTTTGATGTCCTCCTTGCTCCGTCCGTCAGTTGTCATTGTGCTGCCTAGGTAGCATAATTCCTTAACTTCATCTACTTCGTGACCACCGATCCTGATATTAAGTTTCTCGCTATTCTCGTTACTATTACTTCTGATTACCTTCGTCTTCCTCGATTTACGCTCAATCCATACTATTCTCTTAGCAGCACAGCAGTCGCACCCGAATGAGTTGCGTTGGTCTGCGCAATGAAAGATTTCTGGAAATCACACTGCAAGAAATGGGGTTAGCCAAAGCGGTCTTCACAGCATCATAGGCAGACAGCTGCGGATCTCCCCACCTGAACTCCGCATCTGTCTTACGTAGTTGATTCAAGGGAACAACTGATTGAGCAAAATGGGGCACGAACTTCCTTAAGAAAAATTGGGCGTGCTTATAAACCAAGCAATTACCTTCTTGTTCTGAGACGAAGAAAACCCATACAAATATCTAGACTGTCCTTGATCGAATCTGAACCTCCCAGCTGACAGTAAATGCCCTAGGAAAGAGATTACATTATGTGCTAGACCTACTTTAGATAGCTTAATTATGAGGCCGGCAGCACGAAAACGAAGTAAGACCTGCTCCAGATATTGGTGTTCGGAGAGGCCGCTGTAGACGCCATCGTCCAGGTAATCGTAAATAGACTTAATTTCAGATCCCGCGAGATATTATTCAATGATCGGAAAGCGACGGCTCCACTTGTGTGCAGTCCAAATAGAACTCTATTGAACCTAAAAAAGTTCGTCAGTGCAAATGACCATCACTGGCTTGGATTTTTCACTGAGAAGAATCTGATAAAGTGCCTGGTTCAGATTGAAGAGCGTAAATATCTTTCTCCATAAACCTGTTAATTCAGTGGCATAAGTCGGTAACGGAACAGGTTGCAAAATGACCTTCATTCAACCGCGTATAAAAAACGAGCAGGCGGTACCCAGACCACCCTTTCTGGACCAGAAAAATTGACGAGGCAGAAAGAGATGCAGATGGCCTAAGTACTCATTCCTCAAACTCATTCTCCACTCTGTCGTAAGGCTTGTCTAGCACAGTGAAAGCAGATACGGGGATTGCCTAACTGGAACATCATTAGTCAGCCGTTTCTTGTAAAGGATCCTATTGGTGACGCACGATTTATTGGTCAAAGAGTCAGGAAACTGAGTGAGAACTTTAAACAGGCCCTCAGACTCCCCTCTGGATAAATCGCTCATGCCGAACTCTGACCGCTCCACAGCTACATTCTAAGTTCGTCACAACTTGACATGAACATGATCTGAATTTCAGTACAAAACCTAAACGAAAATGCTTTATCAGCTTTATCTACAACTAAGCGCGCTTGCTGGATCCAGAGACAGCCAATAACACACTACCCGAAAGATATTGCCCATCTAATACTTGAACTAGCAACCAAAAATCTTGCGTACACACATCACTTTCCAGTAACCCATCAGGGATAACACCTGTCCGTTGACAGCACGATGTCCTTGTAACATGAGCTCCAAGGGAGAACACGTATGTGAAAGATGACTACAATACGACTGGTAGCTCTAATCTCATCCTCCCGCACATCGCCATTAAATTTTTCGTTCTTTGCACAAATTTTGGAAAACTGAGTAAGATTACAGAAGAGTAATTTTTTACTTACCTTGATTATCTCGTTGTAGATTGCTCAGTCTTGTCTAAAACTACTTACTTGCAGCTGAAAATTTCAATTTGTTAGGTTCGTGCAAAGGAAATAACGGTAGAACAGTTTCCTTTTGCTATGAACATCCTTCTATTTACTCCCATTCTTCTAAATCACACATACTTCCACGTTCAAAAAACCAGTAATTACATTGTTGTTGACAAGGTCTACAAAATGCATGCGTTTCCGTCAGACATGCCCACCACTCCTTACGTTCTCTGCTGTACTCACAATATTACAAAGACATTACATAGTAGAAGAGTTGGCAAAACAAAAGATGAATCATCGCTAAAATATCATTATTTCATAAATTAATCCAGACATAAATAATTGGTGTTCGATTGTGCCATAAATGCGAAATTTAAGTATGCCACAAATTATGTAATTTCAAATAGTTTCCAAAACAGCAATTTTAACTGTTACTACCAATCGATTGTCACACAATTTCTTTTTTATACATTTTAGCCGGACATACGTCATATACAAAATAATATGAATTCTTGTAATGAAACAACTGATACAATTTTAACCTATGTGAGATCAGAGATCATACATGGTATCGGTTATGTCTATAAAAAAAAAAAGGTAATCTCAGAGGAGGAAGAAGATTAATTATATGAGATATTACTGCCGGATTCGAGTAAGATGTAGACTCTACAACCAACCAAAACACGTCAATAACATGTGGCAACTCATCCAAGGTTAGCACATCCAATCCCTGCACCAAGGTAAATATAGGATGGGGAGCTTAGCAAAAAGTCATCAAATAGTGATTACTACAGCTCCAGTAGTTACTGCGTTGCCGTACATATCACCTTGATTTTCTACACTAGTCAAAAAACGTATGGAAGAATGTACAGAAGGCTTCCTTACCAACATTGACCATCTGTAGATATAGCTACTGGGTAGCTGTAGATATTGCCTTGATTTCCTACCCTAGGCGAAAAACTTAAGGAAGAAACCACCAGAGCTTCCTTTCCAACATTTTGGAAGCCCTTCTTTCCACACAGACGTAGACAGCAGCCAGCCTGCATCCCTGATTTGAAAATACACTACTGGCCATTAAAATTGCTACGCCAAGAAGAAATGCAGATGATAAACGGGTATTCATTGGACAAATATATTATACTAGAACTGACAAGTGATTACATTTTCACTCATTTTGGGTGCATAGATCCTGAGAAATCAGTACCCAGAACAACCACCTCTGGCCGTAATAACGGCCTGGATACGCCTGGGCATTGAGTCAAACAGAGCTTGGATAGCGTGCACAGGTACAGCTGCCCATGCAGCTTCAACACGATACCACAGTTCATCAAGAGTAGTGACTGGCGTATTGTGACGGGCCAGCTGCTCGGCCACTATTGACCAGACGTTTTCAATTGGTGAGAGATCTGGAGAACGTGCTGGCCAGGGCAGCAGTCGAACATTTTCTGTATCCAGAAAGACCCGTACAGGACCTGCAACATGCGGTCGTGCATTATCCTGTAGGGATCGAATGAAGGGTAGAGCCACGGGTCGTAACACATCTGAAATGTAACGTACACTGTTCAAAGCGCCGCCAATGCGAACAAGAGGTGACAGAGAAGTGTAACCAATGGCACCCCGTACCATCACGCCGGGTGATACGCCAGTATGGCGATGTCGAATACACGCTTCCAATGTGCGTTCACGGCGATGTCACCATCGCAGGTGCTTCTGTCTGTGATGCAGCGTCAAGGGTAACCGCAGCCATGGCCTTAGAGCTAATAGTCCATGCTGCTGCAAACGTCGTCGAACTGTTCCTGCAGGTGGTTGTTGTCTTGCAAACGTCCGCATCTGCTGACTCAGGGATCGAGACGTAGCTGCACGATCCGTTACAGCCATGCGGATAAGATGCCTGTCACCTCGGCTGCTAGTGACACGAGGCCGTTAGGATCCAGCACGGCTTTCCGTATTCCTCTCCTGAACCCACCGATTCCATATTCTGCTAACAGTCACTGGATCTCGACCACCGCGAGCATCAATGTCGCGATACGATAGAACTCAATCGCGGTAGGCTACAATCCGACTTTGATAAAAGTCGGAAACGTGATGGTACGCATTTCTCCCCCTTACACGAGGCATAACAACAACGTTTCAACAGGCAACGCCGGTCAACTGCTGTTTGTGTAAGAGTAATCGGTTGGAAACTTTCCTCGTGTCAGCACGTTGTAGGCGCCACCACCGGCGCCAACCTTGTGTGAATGCTCTGAAAAGCTAATCATTTGCGATTCTCACCATCTTCTTCCTGTCGGTTAAATTTCTCGTCTGTAGCACGTCATCATGGAGTAGCAATTTCAATGGGCACTAGTCTATCATAATAGTTGTACCAACCCCACAGTCGCAGCAGTAGCAAACGTTGTTTCGGGTGCAGAACAACTGTCGCAACATCTAAGGGTGTAGATGAAAGGCCACTCTTGGATAGCCGGAATTAAATAAGTAGACGGCCGTGCAAAGCAGGTATCTGCACATGCAGATAATGGAGCTAGTATATATATGATAAGCTCCCTCTAATATATGATACCAACGCTCACGAAGCGGTTGTCTTTGGACTAGTAAGAGGAATGGTCGCAGACATCCAAAATCAAAGGCGTTCACTAAACGTTAGTTCATCCAACAGTTTGGAGAGTTCCAGGGTATCATAAGAAACAAACATCAGTGAGCTTCACAACAATTACAGTACGGCTGAAAATTAACCATTGAAAGTTCAACAAACACTTGTGTCGAGTCGAGAGAAGTGTCATCCAACGGATTTCTACGATGTCCTCGGGGCACGTATCACACCAACGTCCTTGCAGGTAATCTTTGGACTCATTGTCATGTGTCCCCAAGCATCATCCGAAGTTTAACATCGAACGCTGTAGCGACGTACAACCTTCCGTACGAATTCGACAACAGTGCCAACATCAGGATACAGCTCCCAGTTGCTAATTAATGTTTAATGTACTTACAATGCCAGAGGAAGACCAAAGCTCAATTGACTACTATTCTGCAGGATACGGAATGCTCAGTCTCCAAATTTATGTCGCTGTGTACTTTCTATGCGTACTTGTCTGTGTACTGGTGTATCTGTGTGTGGCTGTAATACATAACTTTAGTTCTTGTGAACTGTTCTGCTGTTCTGTTCTGTGTAGATGGAACTTATAGACCTGTACAAGCATTCCATTCTCTATCCGCAGCTTTTGAAACAATTGTCAGAGAAAATACAAGGAACATTTCATTGTTAATTTAGATATAATCATTAATGTGGACTCACCTGGCAATACCCCAAATGTGTACCAACGGCGAGTAATTTCTTGTTCTGTTACCAGTAGAATTTTTATAGCATACTAGCACTGAGTATCTTGCGTTCTATTTTCGTCCTGTTCACTCGTTTTCGTGTACTCTGATTGTAGATCTTGTTTTATGTCTAATCCGATATTTGTTAATCCTGTGTTACATCGTACCAGGACACGAATTCAAATAATGTCTTGCATGTACTTTCGAAACCAACTGTAATACCATTTTCTGTGTTTGGTTGGCTGTATGTGCACGTTCCAAGAGTCAACAAATTAAAAAAGAAATGAAGTTACGCCTCTTATACTTCCTGCTCTATTCACACACTTGCTGCATCGACATGCACGGATCAGGCAATGTGCTATCGTTTGGCAGTACACTTTCACACGCCTAACACTTCCACTACTCTGCTGGTCATTCCTGAACGAAGGGCAGCTCATGCCAAATCCAACTTTAGGAATTCTATCGGACTCCTAAGGATATCATTTGTCAGCTGCGTACAACATGAACTTTACAAAAGATATTGGGCAAATTTATGGTGTAATGCAGGTACAAGGTTGTCATACAATGCGAGAGTAGCCTGACCACAGTGTGTCAGGAAACCCAAGAGCGACCAGCTGAGTCCCACCTATCAATCTCTATCCAGTTACGTCAAACGCACTACCGACTGATACACATTCCTTTAAATGAAGACTGTACCTTCCAGAAAACAGTCACTGAGGACACCTTTCAGATTTGACGAAACGACTGTAGAACACGAATGTTGTACTTCAGGAACAGAAAAGAATATAGCGTAAAAGCAGCTGGTACAAGGACTGGCGATACCAGTACTAAGACATGACTGTACCAGCTTACAACTGGGTTACTGATCATCCGTAGAGTCTTGGCTACAGACGATTCATACAGACGTTGGACACACCTCCAGTCAACGATAAATTATACCTCTAGGTGCGTAATGTTTGCAACACTTGTGCATGGGCTCGTGCAATTCATTAATATAATTTGAAATACCAATTAAATCTTCATGTAAATACTTAATTGCGGTTCACAAGTACAGTGAACGAACTATAACTTCATAAATTTGATTCGTCTACAAGATTTGTGGGACATGGAATGTAATTTATCAAAACCCTGGAATAAGAGAACAATTGGAAAGCTGGTGCATATGAAAAAGGAAACATGTGAAGAAGCTTCAGGAAATTTGAGAAATCTAAAGAACCTATGCAAAATACGTTTATGACTCACTGCTGCAAATCAGCAGCAATTGTATAAGCGGGACTGCTCTTTCTTTAGGTGTAATACTTTATGTATCTGGCTGCAGATGTACCTGTCGCTGCAAAATTCTCGAACTTCGCTTACAACTTTCGATAGCTTATTTTTGTACACTTACGGTTCAAAGTCCGCCCACAGTGTTGCTTTGCTTTCGTCGTCAGGGCTGTTAAGTTTCACTACTGGCTTCTCGACCAGTGCACAATTTTTACAGCAGAGATTTTTGTCCTCTATCAGGCTGTTCACTACGTCTGTAGGACCTTCCGAGTCTGGATGATCCAGATCCAGTCCATCCCATCGTTCGACGGATGCAGGAATGCATCCATTTGTTCCCGGATGGGAGAGCCCAAGTGATGTTTGTGTGGGTTCCTGGCCATGTTGGTGTGCAATGTTGGTGTGCCTGGGAATGACGCTGCTGATGCTGCAGCCAAGGCCACAGTCCATCTCGCTCTGCCCGCCTCTTACTCTGTTCCCTTGCAAGATATTCGTACTTTTCTCTATTGGCTTTTCTCTTCCTGGCCGTCTCGCCGTGAAGAAGTAATGTTAGCTCGGTTGCCAATAGGGCACTGCCGCTTCAGTCACCGCCACTTAGTGAGTGGCGACCCTGCACCCGGCTGTCATATCTGTAGCCAGCCATTAACAGCCAGATGGTTCCTGATCATCTGCCCCTATTTTGACCACTTACATCTCAGGGTCGGACTGCCGCCCACTTTGCCGGGCATTTTAGCGGATGTCACACGAGCTGTGGCTCCCGTTTTAAGATTTATAAAAAGCAGTAATATGACGAAAGAGATCTGGTTTTCACCTGGTGACTCCGGTGTCTTGTCGACGTCTTTCAGATACTCTTCTGTAACGTCTTCAAGTTTTAGATATTTTCTTCCTTCCTGTATTGGACCTCGCACTGGTTTTTTTACACTCTCAGACCCAGCATTCTATGGTCCTCTACTGGGCGCTTATGACTTTGTGTTTTGCGCCCTAAACCCGCCAAAAATATATTCATCACATTTATGAAATTCGTCGGAGAGTTTGCCCTCTTCTACGTTCCTGTACGTAAAAAAATAGAGTGGGTCTAGAACACGAGCCATTTTTTCTACCTGACGCGAAATAATACTTGTGTCAGCGCTTCAATTACCTGGCTTGGCATAGCAGGGCTGTCTCCGTGTGTCCGGCCACAACACGTATTCTCCACCGTTGTTGGGTGACAGCGGTAACACCTTGGAAACGGCCTGCTTCATCGCTCTCAGGCATCAATGTTGCGGAGCCATAGCGCAAAATTGCCGCCCGTTGCATCCACACTGCTGCATTCTTTAAGGAAACTCGATTTCGGACACACTGCCGTGAAATATGGCCCATGTAAACGTCCTTGGAATACTACACGCTGCCCAGGGACTATCCTGATACAACGTATCACGACAGTCACACGTACGCAACTTCGCGCTCATTCGCAGAAATAGGCAAATATTACAAGAAACTGGATGTAAGTGGGATTAAACGGCAAGTATAAAATGAACAACGACGCTACGAAAGTGTTATATGCGCACAAGAGAAATACACACATCAGAGAAAGTTCTGCATCACGTCGGTTCCGTGAGTTCCGGAACCTGTACAGAAAATTTGAATAGAGATAAGCATAAACATCGTTTCCGCCCTCTTTTGCTCATGAAAACCACACATTGCATATTGTACCACCATACAGCGAGACCTTAAAAGATGGTGGTCCAAATTTCTGTACACACTGGTATCTCTAACACCCAGTTGCACGACCTCTTGCATTGATGGATGCTTGTATTCATCGTGGCATACTAGCCACTAGTTCACAAAGGCACTATTGGTCCAGATGGTTCTCAACGGCGATTCGGCGTAGATCCCTCAGTGGTTGGTGGGCCACGTGGTCCATAAACAGCCCTTTTCAATGTATCCCAGGCATGTTCGATAGGGTTCATGTCTGGAGAACATGGTGGCTACTCCAGATGTTATCCTAAAGGAAGCCATTCACAAGATGGGAACGATGGGGGCGCGAATAGTCTTCCATGCTGCCGATATGGTTGCACTATCGGTCGGAGGATGGTGATCACTTATCGTACACCCGTTACGGCGAATTCCTTTACCACCAGCGGTATACTTCTGCCCCCACATAATGCCACCTCAAAACAGCAGGGAACCTCCACCTTGCTGCACTCCCTGGACAGTGTGTCTAAGGCGTTCAGCCTGAGCGGGTTGCCTCCAAACACGTCTCCAACGATTGTCTGGTTAAAGGCAATTACGACACTCATCGGTGAAGAGAACGTGATACCAATCCTGAGCGGTCCATTCGGCATCATGTTGGGCCCATCTGCACCGCGCTGCTAACTCCTGTGGCTGCACGAAAAGCATTATTCAACATAGTGGCGTTGCTGTCAGGGTTCCTTCGAGCCATAATCCGTAGGTAGCGGTCATCCACTGCAGTAATAGCCCTTGGGGTGCGTGAGCGAGGCATGCCATCGGCAGTTCCTGTCTCTCGTGCCCCCTGCGGGTCCGGGGGCTAGAATAGGCCCGAGGTAGTCCTGCCTGTCGTAAGAGGTGACTAAAAGGAGTCCCTCCCCCTCAAGGGAGTAGTTTGCGCCTGCGTCCAGAGATGGACGGTTCCACGACTTGTATTTGTGGTCATTTTGGTTTTTCTCTTATTCTGGTTTCTTCCTTCCTTTGTTTGGTTCCTTTCTTTGTCCTTCTCCCTCTGTCTTCCTTACTTTTTACCTTGCCTCCTTCTCCTTGCCTCCTTCTCCTTGCCTCCTTCTCCTTGCCTCCGTCTCCTTGCCTCCGTCTTCTTGCCTCCTTCTCCTTGCCTCCTTCTCCTTGCCTCCGTCTCCTTGCCTCCATCTCCTTGCCTCCGTCTTCTTGCCTCCGTCTCTTTGCCTCCGTCTCCTTGACTCCATCTCCTTGCCTCCATCTCCTTGCCTCCGTCTCCTTGCCTCCGTCTCCTTGCCTCCGTCTCCTTGCCTCCGTCTCCTTGCCTCTGTCTCCTTGCCTCCGTCTCCTTGCCTCCATCTCCTTGCCTCCGTCTCCTTGCCTTCTTGTCTCCGCCTCAGCGTTTGAGACAGTCTGTCCTTTCTCTCCCTCTCTCCCTTTATTTCCTCCTCCTCCTCCCCTTCTTCTTCTTCTTCTCTCCTCCTCTTCTTCTTTCCTCCTTGTGTGTGCCTCAAGGCCGACCCACGCGTTCGCACACATAGGCGGTGACGGGGTAAACCAGTAAGGCATGCACGTACCCCCTGGTAAAGGCCAGGCCCAGTGAGGGGTGACAGCTTGAGCTGACACCTTCCGACCATGGCGATTGGTCCCTCCATCCATTTCTCGGGAGGTGTGACCTGAAGTGTGTACATTCACCTAAGGTGGGAGTGCCCTCTGAGAGGGTCCCCACAAGGAAGGAGCGCGCCATCGGAGACGCTGGCAATCATGGGGAATTACTCCGCAATGTATTTCTCTTCTTCTCTCTCGACGTCTGCCCAAAAACGGAAACTTGACCAGCCACCAGTGACAAAAGTACTACCGCCTGCCCCACAGTTCCTCGTAGTTTCTCGATCTGAGGACGGAAAGGATTTTTCCTCTATCAACCCTTTCGTTATTCAGAAGGGCGTAGATGCTATAGCCGGATCTGTCAAGTCTTGTACCAGGATGCATAACGGTACCTTGTTTTTAGAAACTGAGAGCGCCTTTCAGGCACAAAAACTACTTCGGGCCACACTCCTGTACATGTTCCCTGTCCAGGTGTAGGCTCACCACACTTTGAATTCGTTGCGTGGTGTGGTATATACTAGATGACTCGACGGATTGACTGACGAGGAGATTCAGTCTTTCCTCGCTGAGCAGGGCGTGACGGCTGTCGATATGGTCATGAAAAAGGTCAACAATGACCTTGTACCGACCCAGACACTTTTTTTGACCATTGATAGTGTTCAGCTGCCGTCTCGCATCAAAGCGGGCTATGAGGCTATTTCTGTTTGCCCCTATGTCCCGACACCTACGCGCTGCTACCAGTGTCAGCGTTTTAATCACACTCGCCAGTCTTGTTCCAATGCTGCTAAATGTGTCACTTGTGGCAGGAATGCCCATGAGGGTGACTGTCCACCTCCGTCTCCTCGTTGTGAGAACTGTCAGGGTGACCATGCAGCGTCCTCCCGCGACTGTCCCATCAACAATGAAGAACGCTGTATACAGGAAATTCGGGTCAAAGAGAAAGGGTCCACCTCGGCTGCTTGCAAGCTCTTTGCTATTAGGAAGCCCACGCTGCTCCCAGCGGGTAAATACAGTACTGTCCTCGCCTCTCCTCGGACTACCAGGGAGGTGTCGACACAGACATGTGATCTGACCTTTAGCACTACGGTCGTCCGTTCGGCCAGTGCTAAGATCGCCCGGTCGACGTCTCCTCTTCCTCCCGTCACCCCTCAGACACAAACACCTTCATCAGCTTCTGCCAAGACGAAGACCCAGAAGTCAGATGCACGGGCCTTCAAGGAGGAACCATCCCGTGCAGACTTCCTACGTACCTCGCACTCCCAGCCTTCAACAAGTATTTCCACTAAAAGACCTTCCAAGAAGGCTCATAGGCAGCAAAGTTCTCCTTCTCCTCCACGGCACGTTTCTTCTCCTGCGCCACCCAGCGGTTGCCGCCCAAGGCCGTCATCCGTTTCACCTGGCCGCACCGCTGATAGCCGAACATCTGGCCTTTCAGCGGCGGGGGAAGCTCCCCCTCCCGGCCATCTTAACAAGATGGCCGACGAACCTAATGAACCAATGGACGAAGACTCTACGCCTATTGATAGCGGCGGCAGTGCTCGCTCGAAGCCAGGCCCTCAGCGGCCTTCGAGGAGACCCCTTCTTGCATCTTTTTTCTTTTTCTTCTCACGATGGTACTTCATTGGAATATTCGCGGCATTCGCTCCAACCGAGAGGACTTAACGTTGCGGGTAAGCTTGCACTGTCCGCTCGTCGTAGCTCTCCAGGAAACGAAGCTACGCACATGCGATCAAATTGACGTGGCACACTATGTCTCTCTGTGTTTTGACCTACCCCCTGTGGCTGATATTCCGGCTCATGGAGGGGTTATGTTGATGGTCCGGGATGATATTTACTACGATCCCATCACATTGCACACCGACCTGCAGGCGGTTGCCGTCCGAATTACTATCCCCACTTTTCCATTTCCGAGAGTCTCCCTGTTAGCAGACCTTTCCAACCACCTCAATCTTGTCTGCTTCAATACTGGCGCCCCCTAGTTTTCTTTCGGACACAACTCACACCTATCCCCATTTAGACCTCTCTGTATGTACTACACAACTTGCACGCCGGTTTGAGTGGTACGCACTTTCTGATACGTATTCGAGCGACCACTTCCCTTGTGTTATCCATCTCCTGCATCATACACCCTCTCCGTGCTCAACTAGTAGGAACATCTCCAAAGCAGACGGGGAGCTCTTCTCTTCCAGGGCGACATTTCAGGATCAATACTTCGCAATCTGCGATAGTCAGTTCGCACACCTCATGGAAGTCATTCTCACTACTGCTGAATATTCCATCCCTCACACTACTCCTTCTCCATGTCGAGTACCGGTCCACTGGTGGACCGCAGCATGTAGAGACGCTTTGCGTGCTTGTCGACGTGCTTTACGCATCCTTAACGGCCACCCTACGATGGCGAACTGTATCAATTATAATCGATTACGTGCGCAGTGTCGTCGTGTTACTAAAGAAAGGAAGAACTTAAGCTGGGCTGCTTTCACAAGCACCTTCAACAGTTTTACTCCTTCTGTTGTCTGGGGTAGCCTGCTCTGGCTATCTGGCACTAAGGTCCACACCAGTTTCTGGCTTGACGGTCGCGAATGACGTCCTTGTGGCCCCTGAGGATGTCTCCAATGCCTTCGGCCGCTTTTTTGCAGAGGTTTCGAGATCCGCTCATTGCCACCCTGCCTTCCTCCCCCGAAAACAGGCAGAGGAGGCAAGGCCACCTAACTTCCGCTCTTCGAACCGTGAAAGTTATAATGTCCCATTCACCATGCAGGAACTCGAAAATGCACTTGCCCGGTCACGGTCCTCCGCTCCAGGGCCTGATTCTATTTATATTCAGATGCTGAAGAGCCTTTCTCCTGCGGGTACTTATAATCGCATCTGGATTGACGGTCATGTTCCCACAAGCTGGCGCGAGCCTATTGTTGTCCAGATTCCTAAGCTGGGGAAGGACAAGCACTTGCCGTCCAGCTATCGACCAATCTCCCTTAGCAACTGTCTGTAAGGTGATGGAGCGAATGGTTAACTCTCGTTTGGTTTGGCTGCTCGAATCTCGATGCCTACTTCCCAATGTACAATGTGGATTTCGTAGGCGCCGCTCTGCTGTTGACCATCTGGTTACCTTGCCGACCTTCATTATGAATAACTTCTAACGGAAGCGCCCGACTGTGGCTGCCTTCTTTGATTTGGAGAAGGCTTACGACACCTGTTGAAGGGTGGGCATTCTCCGCACCATGCATACTTGGGGCCTTCGCGCTCGCCTCCCTCTTTTTATTCGTGCCTTTTTAATGGATCGACAGTTCAGGGTACCTGTGGGTTCTGTCCTGTCCAACGCCTTTCGCCAGGAGGATGGGGTGCCACAGGGCTCAGTTTTGCGCGTCGCTCTCTTCGCCATAGCGATCAATCCAATAATGGATTGCCTCTCAGCTGATGTATCAGGCTCCCTTTTCGTGGACGATTTTACCATCTATTGCAGCGTGCAGCGTACATGTTTCCTGGAGTGCTGTCTTCAGGATTGTCTTGACCGTCTTTACTCCTGGAGTGTCGCCAATGGCTTCCGTTTTTATGCCGAGAAGACGGTCTCTATTACCTTCTGGCGCTACAACGAGTTTCTCCCACCGTCCTTACGACTCGGTCCCGTTGCTCTCCCATTCGTGGAGACAACAAAATTTTTACGTCTTACATTTGACAGGAAACTTACCTGGTCTCCACATGTCATATTTGGCTGCCCGTTGTACCCATTCTCTAAATATCCTCCGTGTTCTCTGCTGTATGTCGTGGGGAGCAGATCGCACTGTCCTACTTCGCCTATATCGGTCGATCGTCCGCTCAAAAATGGATTATCTTACGCCGCCTCAACTCCATACGACATCGGGGTTTACGTCTTGCGATCGGAGCGTTCTATACTAGTAGATTAGATTAGATTAGATTAATACTAGTTCCATGGATCATGAATACGATATTTCGTAATGATGTGGAACGAGTCGAATTTTCCAATACATGACACAATTACGTTAATTTAACAACATACTTAAGTTAAGATAACAACTTTATTTTTTTGTGTTTTTTTATTTTTATTATTATTATTATTATTTTCTTAATTTATATCTAAAAATTCCTCTATGGAGTAGAAGGAGTTGTCATTCAGAAATTCTTTTAATTTCTTCTTAAATACTTGTTGGTTATCTGTCAGACTTTTGATACTATTTGGTAAGTGACCAAAAACTTTAGTGCCAGTATAATTCACCCCTTTCTGTGCCAAAGTTATATTTAATCTTGAATAGTGGAGATCGTCCTTTCTCCTAGTATTGTAGTTATGCACACTGCTATTACTTTTGAATTGGGTTTGGTTGTTAATAACAAATTTCATAAGAGAGTATATATACTGAGAAGCTACTGTGAATATCCCTAGATCCTTAAATAAAAGTCTGCAGGATGATCTTGGGTGGACTCCAGCTATTATTCTGATTACATGCTTCTGTGCAATAAATACTTTATTCCTCAGTGATGAATTACCCCAAAATATGGTGCCATATGAAAGCAATGAGTGAAAATAGGCGTAGTAAGCTAATTTACTAAGATGTTTATCACCAAAATTTGCAATGACCCTTATTGCATAAGTAGCTGAACTCAAACGTTTCAGCAGATCATCAATGTGTTTCTTCCAATTTAATCTCTCATCAATGGACATACCTAAAAATTTGGAATATTCTACCTTAGCTATATGCTTCTGATTAAGGTCTATATTTATTAATGGCGTCATACCATTCACTGTACGGAACTGTATGTACTGTGTCTTAACAAAATTCAGTGAGAGTCCGTTTAAAGGAACCACTTAGTAATTTTCTGATAGACAGTATTGACAATTTCATCAGTTAATTCTTGTTTCTCAGGTGTGATTACTATACTTGTATCATCAGCAAAGAGAACTAACTTTGCCTCTTCGTGAATATAGAATGGCAAGTCATTAATATATAATAAGAACAACAAAGGACCCAAGACTGACCCTTGTGGAACCCCATTCTTGATAGTTCCCCAGTTTGAGGAATGTGCTGATCTTTGCATGTTACGAGAACTACTTATTTCAACTTTCTGCACTCTTCCAGTTAGGTACGAATTAAACCATTTGTGCACTGTCCCACTCATGCCACAATACTTGAGCTTGTCTAGCAAAATTTCATGATTTACACAATCAAAAGCCTTTGAGAGATCACAAAAAATCCCAATGGGAGGTGTTTGGTTATTCAGATCATTCAAAATTTGACTGGTGAAAGCATATATGGCATTTTCTGTTGAAAAACCTTTCTGGAAACCAAACTGACTTTTTGTTAGTACTTCATTTTTACAGATATGTGAAGCTACTCTTGAATACATTACTTTCTCAAAAATTTTGGATAAAGCTGTTAGAAGGGAGATTGGACGGTAATTGTTGACATCAGATCTATCCCCCTTTTTATGCAAAGGTATAACAATAGCATATTTCAGTCTATCAGGGAAAATGCCCTGTTCCAGAGAGCTATTACACAGGTGGCTGAGAATCTTACTTATCTGTTGAGAACAAGCTTTTAGTATTTTGCTGGAAATGCCATCAATTCCATGTGAGTTTTTGCTTTTAAGCGAGTTTATTATTTTCCTAATTTCAGAGGGAGAAGTGGGTGAGATTTCAATTGTATCAAATTCCATTAACAGCCTAGCATCTTCTAATGAACACCTGGATCCTACTATATCCACAACATTTAGAAAATGATTATTAAAAATATTTTCAACTTCTGACTTTTTGTTCGTAAAGTTTTCATTCAATTTGATGGTAATACTGTCTTCCTCTGCTCTTGGTTGACCTGTTTCTCTTTTAATAATATTCCAAATTGTTTTAATTTTATTATCAGAGTTGCTGATTTCAGACATGATACACATACTCCTGGATTTTTTAATAACTTTTCTTAATATAACACAGTAGTTTTTATAATTTTTGATAGTTTCTGGGTCACTACTCTTTCTTGCTGTCAGATACATTTCCCTTTTCCGGTTACAAGATATTTTTATACCCTTAGTAAGCCATGGTTTGTTACAAGGTTTCTTACGAGTATATTTAACTATTTTCTTGGGGAAGCAGTTTTCAAATGCATTTACAAAAATGTCATGAAATAAATTATATTTTAAATTGGCATCAGGTTCACGGTACACCTCATCCCAGTCTAACTGCTGTAGGCTTTCCCTGAAATTTGCAATTGTTAAATCGTTGACTGAACGTACTACTTTGGCGGACTGTTTAGTATTGCTGAATGGAGCTATGCCATATATTGTAACTAGCTGTGCACCATGATCAGAAAGACCATTCTCAACAGGCTGAGCATTTATCTGGTTAAACTTATCTTGGTCTATAAAGAAGTTATCTATCAGTGAGCTGCTATCCTTTACCACCCGAGTAGGAAAATCAATAACGGGTGTCAAATTGAAAGAACCCAGTAATACTTCAAGGTCATTTTTCCTATTACCCTCTTTCAGAGAATCTACATTGAAGTCCCCACAAATAATAATTTGCTTCCCCCTGTCTGACAGATAGCACAACAAGGAGTCCACATTTTTCAGAAATAGATGAAAATTTCCTGATGGGGACCTATATACAGTTACAATTATAAATGTGCCTTTATTTAATTTAAGCTCACAGGCACATGCTTCCATATGTTTCTCTACACAAAACTTTTTTGTTTCTATACTTTTTGCACAATGATAACTTTTGACATATATGGCAACTCCTCCTTTCTCCATATTTTCTCTCATTACATGTGCAGAGAGCTTATAACCACTTACATTTACCTTATCCATATCAGTAATAATGTGATGCTCAGACAGGCATAGTATATCTATTTCATTCTCAGCTTCTAAATCTTCTAAACAAACCAGAAGCTCATCTACTTTATTCTTTAAACTCCCAATATTTTCATGAAATATACTTACATTATTTTTAATTATACTTTTATGAGAACCTTTCCTTATTCTAACATTTGCAGTACTCTGAGTTTCTCATTGTGCTTAGGCCTAGTTCCTATGCCAGTGGTCACATGGTGTTCAGAGAGGCAGATTATGTCAACTGGGTTGGGTGACTTTAATTTATCAATGGAATTACCTAGGACTGAGATACAACTTGGTGGAGATAAAATTTCTGGTGATTGGTGAAAATTTATAATTGATAGCTGTGATTGGTGATCCAATGTGCTAGAATTGTGCTGTTTAATTTCTTTCCTAAACTGAAGATTTGTTTCAATCCTGACCTCTCGTAGAACTTGACATCTTTCTGTCTTACCTATCCTAAAAAAGGTGCTGCTCCAACACCTGTAACCACTGGTATTTTACCATTCATGGCAGTGCCTCCCCCCCTTAAATTTCCTGCTATTACCCCAGCCAGTTTCCCCTTCCCTTTCCTGTTGAGATGTAGGCCGTGCCTGGTATAGTCCCACCTACTGAGATAATCAACAGGAACCACACCAATATGAGCCCCCGCACCCGATCCAAGCAGCCGTTCCAACTCCAAATTAACTCTCCCAACAGAAGAGTTCAAATGAGGCCGGTCATGGCGTCTCAGGACAGATACAAATTCAACATTGGTGTGTCTCGATGCTGACGCAATCTTTACCAGGTCACACTCTATACTGTACCCAGGATCTCTGTCGATGCTGTTCCCTGGCCCTCCCACAATAACCACGGTGTCTTCCCTGGTAAATCCTTTACAGTGTGAACCTAAATCCTCTGTCACCTGATCCAGACTAGCACTTGGTTTGAAAAAATTTGTGACCTGGTCGGGGGTCTTCATACTGAAGCCGCTGAATAGCCACTAACCTACCAGCGTGATATACTGCATTGTCAGTATGCCTGTCAGCTACTGTCAATGCCTGACCACCCATCTTATCGTTCCTTTTTTGACGACTCTCTCGACCGTCAATACGGTTTGTATGTCTCTGCCCTGCTACCCCCTGGAGTTCGCTTTCGTCGCCTCCTTCAACACCTTCATTTCTCACTCCCTGCAACCTTTCGAGTGGGCGAGAGCCACACGCCACTTTGGCTCCAGGCTCAGGTTCGCATTCACTTTGACCTCAGCTCGCTCCCAAAGGCGGTTACCACCGGTTCGGTATACCCTTCCTGTTTTGTCGAACTTTGTTCAAAGTTCATTAATATGACCTTCATTTATACAGATGGCTCTAAGACCAATGACGGTGTCGGGTGTTCTTTTATTGTCGGGCCACAAAGTTTCAAATGCCGGCTCCATAGGCATTGTTCAGTCTTCACAGCTGAGCTCTTTGCCCTCTGCCAGGCTGTTCTTCACATCTGCCGCCACTGGCATTCTGCTTATGTCATCTGCTCCGATTCCCTGAGCACCATCCAGAGCCTCAGTGATCCATATCCGGTTCACCCATTCGTGCACCGGATCCAACGCTCTCTTCATCAGCTGGTGGACGACGGTTCTCCGGTTAGCTTTGTGTGGGTTCCTGGCCATGTCAGTATCCCTGGGAACAAAGCTGCAGATGCCGCAGCCAAGGCTGCGGTTCACCAGCCTCGCACAGCTTCTTGTTGTGTCCCTTCATCTGATTGTAGCATGGCCATTTGTCAGCGCCTTTTATCGCTGTGGCATGCCGATTGGGCTACACTTACAGACAACAAGCGTTGGGCCTTGAAACCTCTTCCCATGGCTTGGACTACCTCTTCACGGCCTTGTTGGCGGGAGGAGGTCGTTTTGGCCCGGTTACGGATTGGACACTGCCGGCTCAGCCACCGCCATATGCTGATGGTTGCGCCGGCGCCGTTCTGCCCATGTGAGCAATTGCTGACGGTACACCACATTTTAACGTCCTGTCTGAATTTTAATACACTGCGCGTTGATCTTGGCATGCCATGTACTTTGGGTGCCACTTTAGCGGATGACCCAGGAGCAGCTGCTCACGTTCTTCGCTTTATCCACTTGACAAACCCGTCTAAGGACATTTGATTATGTTGTCTTTTTAATCCTATGCCAGTTAATGTCTTCTATAGTGTTGTCCCTTTTAGTTGCTGTTTTAACCTTGTGCCTCACAGTGCATTCCTAACTTAATCTGGGCGCTGATAACCATTGTAGTTGGGCGCCCTAAAACCACATAAAAAAACTGGGGAAATGTTGTTCAATATGGTCGCCAGGGGGGAGTAAAGTCTCCAGGTGACCTTAGTACAATGGGATTTGGGTGTGCACGCGCATGCGGTAAGAGTCGGGAAGTGATTAGCACACATGAAACAATCACTCGAGTATGTACCTGAGAGAACAGACCACTTCAGATGACTGGTAAGCTGGGCAGTGCAGAATGATAGGTCGAAATGCGAATAGGTGTGTGATGAGTCTGAAAAGCATGTGGCTGATCCTGTGTTAAGTCAGAGGAGGTTATATTGATTGAGGAGGACAGCCAAGAGGACTCGTCTTTGACAGGTTCTGGGAGATCCGCAAAGAGGATGGTGTGTATTAAAGCCACTAAGCAGCAGAAAGGGATGAGTTAGCTGCTCAATAAGCTGGAGGAAGTCTGCCCTGATATTTTATGACAGGGGAATGTAAACGATACAAAGACAAAAGGTCAAGTGAGAAAAGGAAAGGAGAAATGCAACAGCTTGAAGGTGGGTAATCAGGGAGGTGGATTGCCTAGGAACATCATCCTATATAAGCAGCAAGACTGTCCCATGGGATGAATGACGACGTCTGGAGGGGGGTCGAAACAGACTGGGGAGCAATGCAAGAGCTCAAAGCAGTCATGAGGATGCAATTTTGTTTCCTGAAGGCGGAGAACAAGTGGACACTGATTCTAGGAGCAGCCATAAATCCTCAAGAAATTGAAGCCTTCAAGCGTTCTGTTGGAGGAGAGTCAGGACAAGGAAGGGTGTCACCTCGTCGGGTGCCAAGTGCCTGACTTTGATGACTCGCAGCTACAGGGCACAAGGATCCTCCTCCCTGAGATCTACAGATGTGTTGGCAGTTTCCTGTTGTCAGCCTGTGGAGACGAGGGTGGGGAAGCCATTGGTGTTGCACTCTGGTGGCAGGGAGATCACCCAGGCAAGGGTATCACGTAGTGACACACTCTAAGACGATATTCAATCTGGAAAAGGAAAAAGACGTTTTGCCTCTGTTTGACTTCTTTGGGCTTTTATGGTTGTAATAGTACTGCTTCCCAAAATTTGATATCAGCATTATGATACTGTCTGTATAGTTAAGTCTGTATCATATAGTTCTACATGTCCTAAAGTCTAAACTACAACAAAATTGGAAATACTCCTGAACCTTTCATTTACATACTTTCCACATGCAAATCCAGATACAGGCATATTTCAAAAGAAGAATTCGACAAGGGGAAGCAGCAGCAAAAACTACAGGTTATGTATTAATTCAGTGCTGCTTCCACTCATCTCCTGTATCATTTTGACGTTTGGATATTTATTATTGTAGAGAAGGTGGTAGAGTTACATGTGGTGGAGGAAAGTAGGGCAGTAGGGATCGAGTTTTGTGTGTGTGTGTGTGTGTGTGTGTGTGTGTGTGTGTGTGTGTGTGTGTAACTATGTTTGAGAGGTACAAGTGACTGTTTCAGGTGAATGTAATATGACTGCCAAACATAATTTGTTTGGAAAATTTATACTATGAACACACAGAACAAATGGATGTTTCCACATGGAGTTGATAAACTGTAGACTATAATCTGGTGTGGTTAAAAAGGACCAAAATCTCAGACAGCACTGTTGACAATCAGATGAGTACCAGTTTATTTGTTTAGTGTTTTGTGACAGTGACAGAACATCTGTGTGGAAGTTTTTCTATTTTGCAATTTACCATGGTTGATAACGAGAATGTAAAAACGTGTGAGCAAAAACTTTTAGGCAGTGAGCAAATAGAAAGTACTGCAAACCTAGGCTACAGTATCAGTGAACAATCTTCAAAGGTAAGCACTACCAGTAATCCAGAAGTAGGTCAAGGCTTCAGTGGGAGGGCTCCCAGTGAAAATGTTATTACTAGTACCCCAGTTGCACAGGGAAAAGTGGAGATAACTTATTAATTTTATTGGTTCATCATAGGAAAGAAGCAAAAGTGCAGATAGGACAAATAAGGAAGGATATTGGTCAGCAAAATCAGCAGTTAACTCGGGTGAAAAATTATATTGGTCAGCAGAGTCAGCAATTAACTCAGGTGAAAAATTATATTGCTCAGCAAATTTCAGAATTGAGAGCAACAGTTACCAAAAGTACTGAGCAAATCAGAGTAGTTCAAGAGAGACTGGCAGCAGTAAAAATTACTGGCAAGACAGGGCAGAGTGAACTCAATACTCTTGCGGGAGCAGTACAAGAAAGAGTAGAAACTTTTGAAACTAATTTCACACAAGAGTTGTCCGAAAACAGTGAGGTGCAGAAAATTACAGAAATATGTGGATGTAGAAAACTCTAAACTTAGGGTACAAATTGTTGAAACTAGAAGATTTGTGGAAGAAAAGGTAGAGTTTTACAAAAGTAATTCTGAATCAGAAATTCCTGAAACTGACAGTAAAATGATTAATGTAGAATTGAAATGTAATGAACACAGCTTTGTGTAAAAACAATGTTGTAGATTTAAGTCAGAAATTTGTAGAAGTTCAAGAGGGTGTGGCATACCTTTGAAATGCTTTCCAGGAGATGGGAAATTGCATCCTACAGACTTTTTGCAGTACTGCAAGGATAATTTTAGTAATGTCATTACAAGTTCTGTAAAATTAAATTTGTTAAGCAATTTTTGGACAGAAAAGCAGTTTTGTGGGCCAATCTTAAAATGACTTTCAATGACTGAAAGGAAGTATCTAAATAAGTTCTGGTCAAAATCTGAGAAAGCTAGGATGAAGAGTGATTTTTTAAATGGATGAATTTATACAGAAAGTGATGGCACCATGAATTTTTTTGTGAGAAACAATTAAGGAACTTCTTTCATTTAGACAAACTGTTCAATAAATTAACACAGATGGATGCCTTGAAAAGAAAGTAGCTGAAGAGAGTACAGTGGGAAGTGATATGCAGACCAGACGAATCTGTAAATCAGTTTTTGAGATACATAAACAAGTTACATAGAGAATCTGAAAGAACTGAGAGACATGTTGGCAACAAGGCAGCTGGGATGAGGCGGTATTCAAGCAGTTATACTTTGCATATATGCAATCTGATGAACTGTCAGATTTGAGCAGAGAGGAGCCTCTTGTAGCTGTAGATGTAGGGAAAATGCAGCACTCCACAGCAGTTAGGCAGCCTAGGTTAGTTGCAAAGTCTAACAGAAAGAAGAATGTTCTGCTGCTAGGCAGTTTGCATGGTAGAGGTGTGGGCAGGCAGTTGCAGGAAGTGTTGGGGAGTGAGTGCCACGTCACCAGCATTGTGAAGTCCAGTGCCGGGTTGGCTCAGGTGACTGACAGAATAGGGGAGTTATGTAGGAATTTTACAGAGGAGGATCAGGTAGTGATAGTGGGTGAAGAAGGGAACGGTCTTGACAGGGATGGGGGATATGGTGTTGATGGTGACTGGGTAAAGATAGCTAATTAAACTGGTGGCACCAATGTGCATTTCATTAAACTGCTTCAGCATCATGATTGACCTCATCTTAATGCAACTGCTAGGTGCATTAACAAGGGGCTGGAGAAGGTTCTGATGGCGAAAGGCATGGGTTGCATTCCAATGATGTCAGTTGGTTATATCAGGAGGTCAGGTTTAGCTAGGCATGGCCTACACCTCAATAGGCATGGGATGGGGAGGCTGCCAAACCTTATAGATGACAGTGTAGTGGGTGATGGTGGTGGGATCACTCATGGCGAAATGGTGTTAGAGCCGCACCTTTTTTAGACTGAAGTCAGCTGACACGCCTACCTGCTTGAAGCAAGTCCCTCGAAGGGCGCACCTTCAGAGGATGTCATGTTTCCAAGTAGAGAAGGAATTAGCATATTTCATCAGGATATGAGGTATTAGAGATAGTTAGTTCTTATAGATGTTAAGCAGTTCCTTGTGGGATGGGGGAGTGGCTATGTACATAAAAAAACAGTATTCAATTTGAGTCCATAGACTTGTCACAGCAGTACGCTGAACAAACATTTGAATGCTGTGCAGTGGCAGCTGAAGTTAGTGAAACTAAACTTCTAATTGTTCTTGTTTATAGGTCCCCGAACTCTGACTTCCGAGAATTTCTGCTGAAGCTAGAGAGGGCTCTTGATTCACTTTGTAGGAAGTACCAGAAATTCGTTATATGTGGTGACATCAACAAAAATTTTGTATATGATGGCGCAAGAGAAAGTATGTTGGTAGATCTCCTAAATTCATATGTGCATTTTGTATTTTTTCCAACTAGGGTGGAGGAGAATAGTAGCACTGTCATAGACAATATTTTTATTCATTCTTCATTACTAGATGGGCATTCTGTTAGTAAAAGAACGAATGGCCTTCCAGGTCATGATGCATAAATTTTAACACTAAAAGGCTTTTGCACTCAAACAAATGTCACATGTAATTACAAACTATGTACTAAAGTTAATCCAACAGCCATAGAGAGTTTTTTAAACTTTCTCAAGTAGCAAGAGTGGCAGGATGTTTAGTGCTGATAACATAAATGATAAATACAATGCTTTCCTTAACACATTTCTCATGCTCTTTGAGAGTTGCTTTCCATTATAATGTTCAAAGCAGGGTACTAGCAGTAATAGTCAACCCAGGTGGCTGACTAGTGGAATAAGGATATCATGTAGAACAAAGCGAGAATTATATCAATATGTTAGAAGTAGTCACAATCAAACTGCATCAGCCCATTACAAACCGTATTGTAATGTGTTTAAAAATGTTATTAGGAAGGCAAAGAGTATGTGGTATGCAAACAGAATAGCTAATTCACAGGATAATATTAAAAGCATATGGTCAGTTGTGAAGGAAGTGCGTGTTCAGCAGCACAAGATCGGCGATATGAAGTCAGTTCGTAGTAAAAATATTTCTCTTACTGATAAATGAGATATATGTAAAGCATTTAACTATCATTTTCTAAGCATTGCTGGTGAACTAAATTAAAATTTAGTTTCTACGAAGAATCAAATAACTTTCCTGGCAAATGCCTTTCCGAGATTGATGTTTGATGTACTCCTCTGTGATACAGACAAGGGGGAGATAGTCAGTACTTAAATCACTGCAGACTAAGGACTCATGTTTATGATGGACTGCCGAGGGGGATATTAAAGTACTGTGCTGCATATGTTATCTTTGTATTTAGCCATTTTGTAATTTTTCCTTTCAGAATTGTCAGTTTCCTGAATGATTAAAGTACTTAGTAGTAAAGCTAAGCTGTAAAAATTAGAAAGGGGTAATGTAGATAATTTTAGATCTGTTTGTATGCCATCAGTGTGTGCTGAAGTTATTGAAAAGGCTGCATATGTGAGGATAATTGATCATTTTATATCACACGATTTGCTATCAAATGTACAGTTCAGCTTTGGAAGTCTCTTGACAACTGAAAATGCTATATTCTCTTCTCTCTGTGAGGTACTGGATGGGATAAACAAAAGTTTTTCAATGGTAAGCATATTTTTTGATTTAACTAAGATATTTCTCCAGAAGTTGGGCCATTAAGGAATATGGGGAGTAGCTCACAATTGGTTCACCTCTTACTTCAGCAACAGACAGCAAAAGGTCATTATTCACAACGTTAAGAATGGCTGTGATGTGGGGTCCTAGTGGCTCACAGTCAAGTAGCGGGTGCCCCGGGGATCAGTGCTGGGGCCACTCCCATTCCTTATTTATATAAATACATGCCCTGTAGTATTATGGGTTAACTCTACAATATTGCTGTTTGCTGATGACACTAGCTTCGTAGTAAAGAATGTTGTGTGCAACATTGGCTTGGTTTCAAATAGTGCAGTTCATGACCTAAGTTCATGACTTGCAGAAACTTTATATGTTTATCTTTTATTACTTTCATGTACTGACACGTTTCATGACATTGGAGATTTGCTCCTCAGTTTTGTCTGTGGAGAATTTATGAAAGAAGGTAGCCCATACTGCATTTTTCATTTCCTCAAGGTCATTTTAATTTTGCCTTATGGCGTGTCCATAATAATACTGCAACCATATATTTCTTTGCCTGTAAGCCAACCACTTCCACTAATGGCCTTATCATCAGCTAATTTCTTTCCCTTCACATTCCTCAGTCTTGTACCTAATCTTTCCTGAACATATCCAGCACATTCCATTTTTTTCTATCTGTGTGTCAGCATAACTTTGTGGTACCCTTTTGAGTCTCAATCTCCTATGTAAGATGTATACATCACACCATATTTCTTCACTGTCCTCTGAAATATCTGCATAGCACATTCAGACTCCATCCCTCCACTACAAACACTAAAATTAATCAAACATTTATTATTTTCAGTCCCACAAGCACAGCCATGGCAGTACTTGATAATACATTCCACATCAATGACTTTCCCGATGTCCAAGGAGGTAGCTGTTACTACACCATTTAGGGAACTATGGCCTCACCATTGCCAGGATGTATCCGGGGCTGTAGACAAACAAGTACTGCTGTCATTCACATCTACACTTACCTGAACAGCATTTTTCATACTATCACTTGCTACGTCTTCTACAGCCTGTAGAAAAACTTTATTGTACTTGTCAAACCCTGTAGGGGTAGGTAAGTCCATAAGAACACAGAACATTTGTGCACTTCTGTACTCTTTGTCTATATACTTCATGCATAAGCAAGTTTAATATTTGTGTTATGCACACTGTGTTTAGTCAGCCAAAAGTGTAACCACATTCACTTCAATTACAAATATTACCAACAATTCTTAATCTTTATGCACAAGCTCTTCTAACACATCAACTACCTTCACACCACTATTACCACATTCCTTATACTGCAAAGCTTTATTAGTTCAGATAGAGCAGAGTGTTCAACAATGACGCTATCTGAATCAATAGTTGACATATCTATATTACCAGCATTAATATTGTAAAGTCCGTTGTCCAAATATTTCAGTTTTAGCTTTGAAGCACTTTGAGAAGTTGAAGCTGATTCAAATGTTTAATCACTTTGTATTTCAGTATTAGCAGAGTAAATACGTTTGGTGAACCACTTTCTATAAAATTTACATTGTTCAACACCGAATTTCTTAATCCTTCCCACTGCTTTCAAGTGGAATAGGAAACTCATGCACACATTTATTCACTGTAAACAAAATAATCACGCCAAAAACAGGTAACAATGACTAAACTGTCTGTATAAACAAAAGATAAGCAACTGTAAAGTTCTCTTAGGTTAGCAAACTTCAGGGACTAAAAAGTCATCAAAACGAAACAAATGAGAGCAAAAGTTTATTTTTAATGGAGCTGACTGTGTGCAATTAGGATGTCATGGTGTTTGCAGCCACTTCTAAATTCCTCCAAGTTTGGTACTTTTTGTGGTCCATTTTCCTGGATGGTAACTTTTCCTTGTTCAGAAAACTACAGAGAATTTTTCAAGACAATAACTAAAAAAATAAATTTTTTGACTGTTATTCTGATACAAATCCCCTTGATTTATGATATATGACAATTTAAAGAGAATGCTGCATGACAGTATAGAAATGTATGAATTTTGTCACTTGATACAAAAAAATGAGTTAGAAAAAGGGTTCAGAAAAAACTTTGTCAACTTACAGGAAATTTTTGTGCATTTCTATAGTACAGTATTTTTTATTTTGTCTTGAAAGGTTGTTATATCAAATCTGAAGCTGTAAATGGATATCCAGGAATTGCCTGAGGATTGAAAGGAAAAATCCCTGGCCCTTAGAAACCAGGAGTCCAGTTAGTTGACGACATTGTTCCCAGCTTCACGTAATAGTGTGTTCCTGCTCTAACTTTTCCAGCAGTTATGTCAGCAACATCACAAAGAATTCAAACAATTTGGCAACACCCCAGGTGGCTGAAGTTAGTGCTTACAGTTTCTCCACAGGCAGAACAGTATTTCTCCATTTTATTTGGCAGCAACAAAATTAGCCTCCAGATGTGATTTAACTGTGGTGATCATGAGGAGGGTTTTTCCACAGCTGTCACAGCAGGTAGTCCCAACTGATTAAGTTTTGTGCAGGAAACCCAAATAATCACACCTAGTGCAGTGCTAGAGTAGTCGAGTGGCTGTATCTGCTACAGTACATGATAACCCAACCATCCACCCTCCAAATACCCACAGAATGTGTTATACAAAGTGATAGGTGGCTGGCACTAATGTTAATGCAGCCCTAAGCCAATGGAGTAAGTTCTAACTGCTAAAAATGTCCCACGAACACAGCTTTCATTTCTATAAAACTTGGAGAATGGTCGAGATTGGTTATTTGAAGAAATTAACAGGTAGTGTGACCAGAAGTAACATTTCTGCAGAGGGACATTCAGTTCTACAAAAATCAGTTGCCAGACATAGGGATAGTGGCACATGAGTACTACAAAGGCTGGTGACCTGTGTGCACATAATATGGGGTATGGGGGAGGGTGGGGAGAAAACATTGTTCAAATAATAAAACTTTGCTGATGGCACAAAATAATAAATCTGTGGCTACTGCTTCACTGCCATAACCACCAAGTAAACTTAGTTGAGGAGAATCACTCTGCCTCCTGCCACTGAACGTGGGGCTCCTGCCGCTGAACGTGGGGCTCCTGCCACTGAACGTGGGGCTCCTGCCGCTGAACGTGGGGCTCCTGCCGCTGAACGTGGGGCTCCTGCCGCTGAACGTGGGGCTCCTGCCGCTGAACGTGGGGCTCCTGCCGCTGAACGTGGGGCTCCTGCCGCTGAACGTGGGGCTCCTGCCGCTGAACGTGGGGCTCCTGCCGCTGAACGTGGGGCTCCTGCCGCTGAACGTGGGGCTCCTGCCACTGAACGTGGGGCTCCTGCCGCTGAACGTGGGGCTCCTGCCGCTGAACGTGGGGCTCCTGCCGCTGAACGTGGGGCTCCTGCTGCTGAACGTGGGGCTCCTGCCGCTGAACGTGGGGCTCCTGCCGCTGAACGTGGGGCTCCTGCCGCTGAACGTGGGGCTCCTGCCGCTGAACGTGGGGCTCCTGCCGCTGAACGTGGGGCTCCTGCTGCTGAACGTGGGGCTCTTGCCGCTGAACGTGGGGCTCCTGCCACTGAACGTGGGGCTCCTGCCGCTGGAAGTGGGGCTCCTGCTGCTGAACGTGGTATTCGCTCAAAGAACAAGTCGATATGTTTCTCATTTGTGGAGAATGGCAGCGACATTCAGTGAGAGCTAGAGACTTGGACACTGAAAGATATCCTCAACATACTCACCCTACACATCATACATTTAAATGTACATATGATACATTGAGAACAACTGAATCTTTAATGCACTAGAAACATATCCGGCAAAGGAAAGTTACTAACGCAGAAACGGAAAGTGGCACTCTTGCAACTGTCGTTCGGTGTTAGTTTGTGTCAAATTTCAAGGGAATCTGGCATGAGCCAGAGTAGTGTTGGTCATGTTCTGTATCATCATAAATATAATTCTTACCATATCAGTCTCCACCAAGAATTAACTGGTACAGATTGTATGCATCACATTGGATTCTGCTGATGGGCTCAACTTTCCATTCAGAGGGACGGCACATTTATTAATTTGACTTTATTTACTGATGAGGCTACATTCATTATCCATGGAAGTGTTAATCTTAATAACATGTATTATTGGGCAGCTGCAGCAAGTTGCACGCCAAAAAGTGTGTTTGGTGAATGTATGGTGTGGGATTCTGGAGGACAGGATTATATGCTCTTATTCTATCAAACGTAATCTTAATGGTAGGAAGTAAACCACATTTCTGCAAGAAACATTAGGTCTGTTATAGGAAGAAATCTCTATATGAACAAGGAACAGAATGTGTTATCAACTCGATGGGTGTCCAGCACATTTTTCGCTGATGGCTATAAATTAGTTGCAGGGACAATTTCCAAATCATTGGATTGGACACAGAGGAGATGTGTCATGGTGGGCTCATTTGCCGGATTTAATGTCTCTTGAGAATCCCCACAAGAAAAAATCCAGAGGCTTTATTTATAAACATGTTCCAACTACTCCTGAAGATATGCAAGAGAGAATTGTCAGAGAATGTGCTTTGATGAGTGCAGATGTGATAAGGAATACAACTCAGTCTATCATAAGATCGCAGTGCTGCATTGACACCAATGTTCATCACTTCGAACACCTTCTGTAAATGGACGTTTGTGCCATATTTGTGACCTTCATTGACCTTCAAAGACCGTACTATTACACATTAGTGGATTTGTCTCTATAGCCGCTATCAGAAAATAAGTACCAAACTACAGCAAGCCATTAAAAAAAAAAAGTTGACCTTCATATCTCTGACGCGACCCCAAAAACCAACATCATATTATGGCCCCCTTTGTCCCATGCAACTTTTGTCCCACAAACTTCTCAGCTCCTGTCATACTTTAAGAGTTATTTTTGGTGGCAATAGTTAGTGACTCACCCTGTATATATAGAAAGTAATGTAGAAAAGGGAAATTTGTCCACTGACCACAACCCACTAACACTGAAACAATATACTGCAAGCTGCCACAACACATTGTACTCTACACCATTGTACCAACAAAGCAAAGCCCACTTTTCTAGCACCATTTACAGTACTGTAGGATTCAAATAGTATGCAAACTAGGCAACGGGTTACAGTGCCTCTACATAAATGGGACCATTCTGGTAGCTGTGGGGACTCAAATGTGTTTTTGAAATCTGTACATCTGGATGGTCAGAAAACC
This sequence comes from Schistocerca piceifrons, assembly GCF_021461385.2. Classification (NCBI taxonomy): domain Eukaryota; kingdom Metazoa; phylum Arthropoda; class Insecta; order Orthoptera; family Acrididae; genus Schistocerca; species Schistocerca piceifrons. The sequence goes on along the minus strand of NW_025728233.1, from coordinate 1,880,600 downwards.
GTTAAGTGAGCCTTTGCCAAAGTAAGTGTTTGTTTCTAAAGTTTTACAAATTTGAATTTATCAGTAACTGGTAATTATATAGATGCTCTCATATGAATATTTCTCTTCAGTTGCTTCCTTAATGTGTTGCAGGTGAATGCTGAATTTTGCAGTTAAGATCTTTCTGAATACTAACATCATCAGACATTAGAGTTCCACTGCTGGGTGAAGTTTCCATCCAGACTTCTCCAGCCATTACAGTCACAAGCTACTAACATCCCTACATCTGCCGCCCATCTGCTGAAGTCACCTCTCCACCTCCCATTGTCAGCCTCAGTGCTTCCCTGTTTCACCTCTCTGTAGAGACTCCAGCAGAGAACTCCCTCAGCCCATCTTACACACATTCTCTGGGTCTCATGACCCACCCACACACCTCCACTTAATTTCCATTTATCTCCCACTCCAGTTTCCTCACTGAGTCGTTTACATATTTCCCTACCTCTCTTGGCAATTTCCAGTACACATTTGTGATACTACTGAAGTGTCCCTCAGCCTTTTTAACGGCTTATGCATTGAAAATTTGTATCTATCTGCCACGAGACTAAATTCATATTATCAGAGAATATATAATAAAATATATTACAATTTGTGGGTCCCAGTTTGTTTGAGTCTGGGAGAATGAATATGGGATCACAGTAATTGTATAAGCACAAATTGTAAATATCTTAGAAAAGAGTCTGGACACCCCTAAGTAAGATGGAATTGACCACAAGACTTCCAGAGAGGTGGGCCCACCAGCATACCTACATAGAAGGAAATGGGTTGTATTGTGGTGTCAGGAAAGAAGCAATAACAGCAGAATGGGTCAATCAGTGGACCCCATGACACTGAGTGTGTAATAGTCATTAATTTGGAAGGAGTGGAGGCTACTGAAGTCACAACCAATAACGTAAGTTTAGACCAGGTGCAAAAGTCAGAGAAATAGTATTGACATCAAAGATTTATACCAAATAAACAAATAGGAGATGCCACAGACCCTCCATTGTACACAAAACAGGTCAGAACACTGTTGCAGAAGCTGTGAGAAGACACTAAAAAATTTAAAGCAGCACCATATCCAAACTAATGGTGAAGTTTTACAGAATCTCAAAATTTAGCACAGATTTCAGTCAGAGATGCTTTTAATATTTTCCACAATAAAACTGTCTGCAAATCTGGCAGAGAATCATGAAACTTAAATTACACATTTGCGATGCTACTTCAGTGACCCCCAGCCTTTTTAAAGGTTAACACATTAAAGCACCAGCCATAAACAATATTATCACTGGAAGTTCTTCGACATAGTCAGCTACTGTAAAATTTCTAAACTGAGAAGTGTTTAAGATCTCACGGTAGCCTCTGTTTAAGTACCTACTAAGTGATGTACTCAACTGGAATGAAGTGCATCTCCCAACATGTAAGAAATAAATATATTTTGACGGCACAATTGTTTGTAAATACGAAAGGAGACGGAAACACAAAGCACTAAAGGCAGTCATAGTCGTAGCGTGTGGCTCGTAATATTCGTGAAGAACCTTAAGACGCTGTACAGTTCGCAAGTGCGAAATAATGAAGAAGACTGTGTTGAAGAATCCAGCATGTATCCATCAGTAGGTGACGGGTGAACATCTGCCTGCAATCGAAAATGTCGTGGCGCAGGCCGATTCACACTTATATTGGACAGGTGAAAGCAGCTCGTTACACGAGACCTAACCACCCGCTGGAGCGTCCAGCAGGCCAGTTGCGAATACGGCGTGAGCTGTGTAGCTGACCTAGGCTTACGGCAAGAGGCGGCTGTGGCTGCGGTGTTGGTGCGGCCAGCGCCTGCCATCATCCGGGACGGTGCTGCACCTCACGGCAGCTGTGGTGGTTAAATAAATTCCCAAGTGAGTGCCTGTCCTGTTGCTTTCCCTCCACTACACACTACAGCGGCGTGTGTTTGGCAAGCATATAGACTTCATGAGTGCGTTATTCACGGCTCCGACATCCGCTGGAGTTCCGTCAAGTACTGCTCCATAACAATCCGAGAGCTTCCCATGTCTCTGAACTTAGAACGAGAAGATTCTGATTTTCATGTCTCCTTTAAACCTGCGTTAAGAGAATTTTGTGAATTTTGAAACTGAAGGTTGCTAGTGAGCGGAGTGTTGAATCGTTTAACCTGTAATGTCATTGTGGGGAGCCAGAAGGGTGGGTTCTTTGAAGTTTAATGACAGAGGGGTATTGACTACACACAGGCCACTGGTACGCTGTAACAACGTTGGAACTTCTCGTAGGCGATTCAGGCTGAGAGTGTCGGTTGAGTTTACAATTTTTCCTGCACATGGCGCCACACAGCGTCGGTTTGCAAGGCTTTCCTGGGTTGTCGTATTGCTTACGTCAAAATCATATTTGCTTGTGTCTTCTGTGAATAGTGAACATGTAGTACAGTCGAAACCCCGTACAACGATTACCGATACACTGACGAACCCGGGTGCAGCGATAATTGTGTAGAGTCCCAGCTGCTTCCCTATATGTACTATTCTGTATACAGCTCATTATAAGGACGGGGTAGTTTTATCAATACCCTGTAATAACGAAGACAAACTTTCGTGGACGTATCTATTTTCAGCTTCTAAGAATTTACCATAAGGGTACGTATGGTTTCTAAAACCTCAGGACGTTCAGCGTTATATTTTCGGAAGCTTCGCTTCGTACAGCGGTAAGCAAGTACCGAAATCCTTATAGCCGCGGGCGACCCCTTCTCAGCGCCAGTTACAGAGTCATAGACCTCCTGCCTTTGAACCATTGTTATATGTTCGAATATGTACATTGTCGAACTTGAGTTGCATTCTTCAATGTTGTGTGGGGCTCAAACGAAGTTTATTTCCGTGACTTAAGCGATTTTTGAAAGTTTCTATCTTGTTGCAAATACGGCATGGCCTTGACTAATAATATTTGGACAATGGCTGCAACTCGGAAACAGATAAGGCTAGAGATTGAAAAGGAGATATTCAAAGAGATCGATAACGGAAAGAAACAGCTAGATGTCGCTGCTCAGTCAACGTTATCTGCATTCCTCGATAATCAAAAAGAAATTGAAGAAAGTTCTCTATGTGGCAAGTTTAACATTTCAAGAAAAAGAATGAAAGCGAAACGGTGGACGATGTGGACAGTGCTTCACTGCTATTTAATAATGAATTGCGAGCACAAAAGCAATAAATGGCCCATTGAAACGTCAAAAAGGCTTAGATTCCTATGATTTGCTTGGCGATTCCAATTTTAAGGCTGTTTACGGATGATTGCAGAGATTTAGAGAAAGACATGAGATCATTTTTAAAGTGATTTCAGGAGAAGAAAAATTAGCTGCTTTATGTGATGCAGAATGTTGGCACGTGTAGACTGGTGGAATAATACAGTCCCAAAAAGAAATACAGTGCATATGAGAGCGGGCTGTTCTACCAGCTGATGCCAGAGAAATCGATGGCCTTTAAAGGAGAAAAGTGTAGAAGAGGGAAGCAATTTAAAGTACTCCTTAGGGTCCTTCTCTGGAAACAACGAGTCGCTGAGACGGAAGTTGACACCTCTCGCGATCGGACGATCAATTAATACCTGATGATTAAAAAATATTAGAAACCCAGCACGTAGGACTACATATATTTTATCTTATTTTCCTTTAATTTTAAAATTGATTCGGGACCTTCATCTGTGATGTTACGCGTGTGCATGAAGACTACATACAGTACAGTACTATACTAGAGTAATTTTATGTATTTCCCTTATTATAAATGTCATTTATTTTAATCCATTCAATTACAAGGCATATTGAAAAGCATGGAAGACGTCTGCTTTCTTTAGTGGGTGACTGCTTTTTCTTGATAAAGAGATAAAAGGAGAAATAAGTATGCTGCATTTCTGGTGGATAATTGTAGTGCACGTAACAAAGTGCCAGCGTTGAAAAATGTAGAATAATGCTAGTTCTCCCCGAAATGTACTCCGATCCTTCAGTCACTAGACATGGGAATAATTAAGAGCTTCATGATGAAATACCGTTCACCTCTAGTTCAAGACGTGATTTCAGATATTGAAAGAAAGGTGGACAGTCCCTAGTGTAGCAAATGCAAAGCAAGCTTGTGACATGATTCTAAAATCTGTCATCTAAGATTTAAAGGGTAATTTTACCTGCTAAATATACTGATGATGACAGTGATGTAATAAGTGAGAATCCTTTTCGTCTGATGTAACTAATAGGTCAATTGGAAAATGTTCAGCAAGTATGATATTCAGTCGCCAGTGTTTCAGCTGAACAATTGATTCCGGGAGAGGAGATAAAGACAATATTTACAACAAAATGTTTAAGGAAAAAGGAGCAAAGAAAAATAAGCGAATTCTTCTGTACACGAGCGTAAGGTACTCTAATGATAAGTGGAGTGAACAAATTGTGTTTTGTTATTTGTTTTTAATGTTATTTCTCTTCGAAAAAGTGCTACAGTTACTGCATATGCCGCCTTTTGAGTTGCAGTACTGTAGCAGTCATTATTAAGAAATCATCATCTCAAAAATGACACTTCTCTAACAATATCATTTTCTTGGTGCCATGAATATTGTTCTATAAAAGTTTCACCATATACGATATACTGAACTTACGATGTTTGAAGTCTTCCCTAAAACTGCAGTCACCTTTTAACGTAGGGATGCAATAGAGAAAGCATATATTTGAAAATACTGTCGTAGTGTTTCCAATCGTACTACAGTGATGTAGTGTTGAAACTATTGAATATTTGTCATGTATAAATGTCTGACATACACTCATTATTCGTTACATACGCCTTACTGCTGTGATCGTTCTGTAAGGAAGAAAGCGGAAAAACGAATGTAATAAGTTACCACGTATTTCTGGTTGATAATGATCTAATAAATAGGCGGTTACGAGAGATTTTTCTACAAAACTTCACGACAAATACGTTAGCTAATTCATTAGTAAATTGTTGTTAACATTTTATCGAGTCAGACAATAATCGTGGCTCGAAAAGGAACAATCTGAGAAAAGGTATCACTCCCAGCTAAATTATCCTCTCCACAAAAAGCAGTAGTAGCAATATCTGGTGCGTTTCAGACATAAGAAAGCTGCAAACTGAAAAGAATTATCAAAACTGGTTAATTATCGGTCCTTCAGGTATCAATACAGATACAGGCAAAACAGCAGTTTCAGTATAGAAAATTTCGTTTACGTAACCATCACCACTTCACATTGACGGGGAAAACAATGAGAAAGTGCTACTCAACAACGATATAATTGCACTTGGCCGTTATCGAAAACACGCGGTGATGTAAAACAAATACAGTGTCTACAGAGCAAAATGCATCACATTTTCAGTGATGTCAGGTCGGTTGTGCATATACTATCAACCCCGTTACACCCTCATTCACGATAAGATGACCGTAGCGTCGTCAACACAAAGTGCAACAATATTGTGGTCGACCAATACAGCTATCTGCTCACATTGTCAACATCCTAACTGCCATGCGCGAAATGCAATATAATAATTGACTTATGCTCCTACCAGTATTAAAATAATTTAATACTACTGTCTCATAAAAGTAGATTAATATAATTTTCTCCAAATTATTCACTTTTAATAACAACTGAGAACAAACAACTCTACCTAAGCCGTCCCAAGTCCCGTTGAAAAAAGAGGAGTGAGAAGAGTAACGCCTCGTTAAAAAACCTTGGTTCACTTGACCTGGGTGATAGTACCTTGTAAGGGTTCCTTGCCAGGATAACGGCGAACACCTCAACAGCAGTTCAAGCGGAGCAGCAGATCATCGAAACAGTGGAAATGGCAGAAGAGGCAAGTTTTGTAAAGAAGATAAAGCATATCTAAAAGTCCAGACACGTCTGTGTGGCAAACACCGATACCCTGGCCAGCGTCTGTTCACCATGTGAGGTGCGGCTCAACACTGAGCCTCAGGAACTAACAGTTCCTGGTTCCGTCCAACCAGCATTAGCTGGAACCCGACTACAAGCACAATAATTCGTACAAGTAACACTGAAGTTACTCCTGTGGCGACAATCAAGCTATCGGATTGTGGGTAGCTTGGGCTAGTACGCGGAAGAAAGTCGGAGTTCTCTGGTAAACTTCCATGAAAGTCTTACGCATATATTGATACTTTAACTTCGGAACATTTATTCAGACGAGCAAACTACAGACTCTTACTACAGAACTCAACAGAGAAAAAATCCAAGTCCTTGCACTTCAAGAGACTAGATTCACCGATTCGAAACGAGACTACAACAACAACCGTATCTTTAAAAGCAAAACAGACATAATTTGTTATGGCCTTTATTGTGAATAAGGACAACCTTGAACCTGTTACATAAATAAATCCAATTAGCAACAGACTAATGATCATGCGAATTAAGCGCACAAACAAGACATATACAATTATTAATGTTCTTCGCGCCGACTAGCATTGACAGCAAAAAATAACGAGGCAAGACAGAAAATTTTTGGGACGAAGTTGAAACTCAGATGACCAAAATTGGAAAGGAGTACATAATAATTCTTCTCTGTGATTTCAACGCACAAAATGGTAAAGAGAGGAAGTATAAAAAAATAGTTGCAATTACGCAGCACACAAATTCACGAACAAGAATGGCGTCAGGCTCATAGAGTTGTGCCAACAAAACAATCTAAAAATAATGTCAACATCACTTCGAAAGTACCCTAAGAAGCAAAAAACTTGGCGATCCCTGATCTTTAAGCTAGGTGAATTTGAAGTAGACCATGTTGCGGTCTATTAGGGTTTCCGAAAAGAAATACACGACATTGAAATCCGAAGAGAAGCAAATATAAATTCTAACCACTATCTTACCAGGATCAAAATTAAATTCAAATCCAAAAGGAAATACCAAAGGAAAACACCACTAACTCCTAAATTTGATTTAAAAAAAAAAAGAAATCAAAAGTTACAGAGGAATGGAAAAACAACCTACAAACAACTGAAAAGATTTCCAAACAAAAATTATAGAGGAAGCAAGAGAACTGATCCCATTAAAGAGAAAGTCCAAGCACCCATGGTGGAATTCAGATTTTGATAATGCAATGGAAGGGAGATAACGAGCCTCCTAAACTATAACTGTGCTAAATAGGAAATCACACAAGAAAATTTTTTTGAAGTGAGAAAACAAACAGCTAAAATACTTAGACGAGCTAAAAGAAATCTTTTAATGAACAACTAAACTCAATTGAAGAAGACTTTAGGAACCACAAACCAGACGACTTTTACAGAACGCTTGCAAATCAGATCAAAAGATACACTCCACTAAACTTCTGTTTCAAGAAACAAAGCGGAAAATTGGATCTAGCTAACAAAGAAAATTGTCAATAATTAGCCAAATATTTCTCACTACTTCAAAACTGTTCACAACGATGTACGAGATTCCCCAGATTACAAGCAGCACATACGAAAGAAGCTTCAGTACCGCCAACTGAAAAAGCAATTTGTAGTCACATTAAAAAGCTCAATAATAATAAGTCATTGAGAGAAGGTGGAACTGTAGATGAACTACTGAAGAACAGTGGTCCAAATTCCTGAAAAAGGGATTAATCAAGTCATCCAAGAAATTTGGCAGACAGAAAAAATTCCAGAGAATTGTAAATGTGCTTTAATTCATCTATTGCACAAAAAGGGTGACTGATCAGATGCAAACCAGCACAAAGACATTTTACTTCTGCGGTCACTCACAAAATTTTATCCTCGTGTCTTCTAAAGTGAGCACAAATACAGCTAGAACATACAGATTAAATTTAATTAGGCTTTAGACCTAATAGGTCGTTCCTGGAACAGATCTTTAATCTTAAAACTATTTTAAAAATTAAATCAATAAATACGAAACCATTGCTCTGCACATTTGTTGATGTTTTAAAAAAAGGTTACGATTCTATAGACAGACCATCTCTATGCAATATTCTAGAAGAACGCGGACTAGATACGAAAACTCGAAAACTGTTCGAACAAACACTGTGAGAGACCAAATCAAAAATTAAATTGATATATGAAATGTCGTAACCATTCTTAGTTAAAACAGGGGTAAGACAAGGAGATGGGATCCCGCCACTATTATTCAACATAGTTTTAGACAAAGTAATGAGAGAATGGGAAATGGAACTAAGAAAACAAAACTTTTGGAATCCAATCGAACTAGAAAGAGGGCAAGGAAAACTGAACTTCCCATGCTTCGCGATTGCAGATGACTTGGCGATTGTAACCAACAAAACAGCAATAAAACAAATCGAGACCCTCGAAGAATGTGCAGAGAAGGTTGGCTTGGAAACCTACTTTGACAAGACTGAATTCATGTGTTCCAAGTTAGATATTCCAAAACTTTAAAAAAATGAGGTGACATCAACAGAGTCAAACACTTTAACTACCTCGATGGAATTATTAAACCAATAGGGTTTTAAAAATAGCAGAAAAATCAGATTGCAGGAAATCAAGTAAGTGGCCAGACACTACAACACAGTAATCAAACCGACAGTCGCATATGCAAGTGAAACACACTCATTGAATCGAAAACTAGATTTACAAGAAATTCAGAAAGTAGAGAGAAAGTTTATTAGAAAAATTTTGACACCATGATACACACAAGATGGATACAGACTGCAAACCATCGAGACAACAGAAAAAGTATCAAACATCGAAATTGATGTCAGAAAAAGACGAATAAGGTTCTATGGACACCTACACAGTTTACCTGGAAACAGACTAACCACAAGTCTATTGAACTATGTGACATCCCTTAAAGGATCAACTAAAGTTAAGAAGAATTTGATAAAAGCAAAAATAGAGGTAACAAACACATCAACCAGGGATACATTCAGAAGCAAAATTGACTAGTGGAAGTTTATTCCAGAAATGGAACCAAGACGATACCGAGCAAAGTGGGTTGAAGAACGAAAGAAAGTCTTCAGGGAGAATATGAAGAAATATTGGGAAAATAAGAACCCTAAGAAATATCGAAAATCACCCGATTATCGTTCTCCAATTGGAACATTCGCTAATAACAATCGTAATATTGACAAGAAACTCGAAATTTTAAAATTGTGAAGTAAGTATGCTCATAAACATTTTTGCACTTTTTTCCCTTAAACACGTCTCATTGCTGCCAATCTCTCATCTTTGTCCAATGAAAGGTCTAAGCGAAATACCCCTTTCAGCTTGTCAAGTTATCATTTCAATAATGCACTTAAATATTCATTAATGGACTTGACGTTCTCCTGTAACAGTACTCGAGGCAGCAGGTACTATCCATCAGTGTCATTCGTGAAGTTCCTAAATGCAGTGTCGGACTTTATGGGAAGGTTTCTTTCGTACTTGTAAGCCTTTGGTGTGAGAGTTGGAAATGTATATAGTGTCAGAAATAGAAATTCGGCACATTTTTGTTATAACAGTGGGGAAAACAATTCAACACTGATAATTGAACTTAGGCATGAATATTTATCCCCAGCTGTGCTTAAGCATATAGCTTCCTATGCTCCATAAGCATAAGAAAAACAGAAGATTTCCAAGTCCGCTGAATCAGAAGATGCTGCTTGTTTAACATGAGGCTCTCCACTCAGTAGCAGTTCGAAACAATCGGCTGTCAGCGCTTCGCCGCAACAGGTTGAACTTCACAACCTGACAAGCTCCTGTAAGAAGTGTCGAGGCTAGCAGAGCTTACTAGCGGGCTGTGGCTGAATTTTCGCGGGTGATGTGGAATTCCACCCTTAGAACAATTGGCCAGCCGCGTTAGCTCCCTCTGTCCTAGCATCGTGGATTCTGACGCCATAGAGATTGCAGATAGAAAAGACAGGCCGCGGCGCGTACGTCACGATTGTAGGTCTGAACTCTATCGATCGTTCAACTCAGCAGACAAAATGCGTTTCCAAATCCGTTAATTCATAACTAGGGGTGTATGTACTAGGGAGAATTGCATCTTCTACTGGAATCTGCTGTTATGAAGTCTGACTGATTACTAGCCCTGAAATAAAATTTACGATCAATTCTTGACATAAATGATATAACGGCTTTTTTATAGCAGTTAGTCTTTTCTGCGTAACAGTCCTCATTTCATACAAGATGTGGTACCTTATGCAACTGGTAGTCATTTGGCATGATTTTTATTTCATTGTACCCCAGTACAGCGGTAGCAAATTATTAATAGGTCTATGGACTTATCGTTATAAGACTACTAAACAATAAAACTACGTGATAGTGGATTCCAGTAGAAGGTGCAATTCTCGTTTGTAGATGCACACCCAGTTACGAGTTAACAGGTGTAGAAACGTAGTTTGTTCCTGAGCTGAGCGAGTTGGCAAGCGAGCTCGGCCTACCTTCGTGGCGTATGTGCAGCGGCCTGTCTTTCTCGCAGGTCTCGATTACATCAGTCTTCTAGAGGATTATCTACTTAGGACGAAAGCCCTTATTCCGCAGTGACATGAGGGGAAAACAAAGTTGCATCGTGAATTCTGTATTTAGTTAAAGTGGCCTATTTCTGTCACTATGACAATGTGACATGCCAGATTTTTGAATTTCCTGCCACTTCATGCTTGGATGACTTCTCTGCTTCCACCATGACGTCAGCGGGGTGAGGCAGTTCATCCATTTTCCTGATTTTCTTCCTAATTTCAGCTTTTTTATAAAAATTTATCTGTAAATAAACTCTCTCCCCTTGTGGGATGTGCAAGCACATATTGTATTCAACTACTGAGGAATACTGACTGTTGATTGGCCCTGCGATGCGCATGTGAAAAGTGTTATGTAACAAAACTTTAGAATCTCTGGAATACTGAATCTGAAATAATTAAAACTAATCTAATTAAATGCCAAACGTAAGATACTGTGCTTTCAGAGCGTAATATTTAACTGAAACTCAATACTGAACTACATTATGATAGTTGCATGACATCAGGTGCAATTTCTGGTTTGAAATACCCAAAAAAATAAAATGTTGTTCTACTCAGAAAAAATATTCTGAAAATTAATCTCCTTGCTTGGCTCAACACTTGAGAAATCTGACTATGAACTGTGCGAAGTGAGATCTGTCCTGAAAAAAATTAACCTACCTCTTGCTCACCATGCTTTTGTATGTCTGATGTAATGGCGTTCTGGAAAGCAAACTGAAATCAGCAGAAGCAACAGCTAAAGAAAAAATAAGCCAATAATTACAAAATTGATTTTTGCTCGTCAAAAATAATCTGTATCTTCATGTGGAGTAAGGTGCAATGCACACTGGACACAACATTCAAAACTTCACTAAGAATAATGGACATGACTTATACTTTAAAGAAAATCGTTCTTCAAAAATTAACCATTGATTATTGACAAAAAGGGACTATATAACATAAGATGACTAAAAATTACGAAATCCTCCAATTACAAAAATTACAGACATACAGTTAATAGTGTTATTTGAGGTACAATAAAAACAAAAAGATCAAATTAACGGTACTCATGAATCTTATTCGTCGTTTAAGTGACAAAAATATCCTCAGTTAACAGTTCTGCCAAACAAGCATTTCCTTCCTACAGTGCACTGACAGTCTTGAAATATTCCTCCAAAGATCTTCTTTATGAGCAGGGTCAATGACATGTTTACAAACAACTTTTATCTTCATAAAAAATATTTCAGATAATTGCTTTCAGATTCACGATTACCAAATAACCTTCTCTACAAAACTCAACTGCTCACTATTATACTTCAAGTAAGAACGCCCTAGCGCTGCTCAACTGACAGGCGAGCAAGCGAACCACAGATAAACACAGTCAAGGATATTATTCACTGCTCGTGCAGTGCGCTTATTTAGCGTCATCACAGAATAACAAAGGTGAATTATTTTCAATGGCACAAAACATACGAAAACCTTACAATTCTAGAATATCCAGCCATTTTATACAAAAGGCAGCTAGACTTTGTCACATGGGTGGGTGGAGGGAGAGGGGGGAGGATATCCGATGGTGCCATCGGTGACGCTACGAGTGAGGTACTTCGTTCAAGAGCCAGAACTGCCAGAATATTGACGTTGATGATTTCAGGCTGAAATGAAGTCATTTGAAAAGAGATTCAAAGACAATTATCTGTAGCCTATGATTGTGGCAGCGTGTGTTTCCTTGTTTCTCCTAAGTAAAACATTGTTTAATGCCAAAACGATATGAGTGACAAGGTAGGTTTACCACTTTGACATGTTCTATAAGTCAACTCAAGTGTCGCTGACAACGTCGACAGTCAGTGCCTGAGAACACTGCACATCTCCGCAATTTACAAAACGTGTGTCACTGTTGTCTAATGTAGCCCCAAACTCATTTAACTTCACACAACAGATTTCCTGTTTCCAGTCAAAAAGGAGTTACACTTTATGAGAGGACTGCATCTAAGACACCTTGAGGTCAGACTAGACTAACTTGATATGCGCAGTTACGATAATTTCATGCAAAATGAGTTTTTAATTGTTGTATTTATGTATAAGTTTGGTTATTATATTCCTTCTGCAGCGCATAAAAGTCGTTGTTTAAGCATTACGAATAATTAGGCGAACGTCATTGATAAGCATCCAACTCTGAACTGGATTGATAGCAGCAGTCCTGTGCAAGAAACATACAGAAACAATTTTGAGAATATTTCTGTGTTTCTCAGGGTAATAACGGATCAGTAACTCTAACTGTATTGCTCGTAGTAGTTGGGATAGTAAGTTTATGAGCTTGTGATACTTCTGTAAGTGTGTTACGATATTTGTAACTAGGTCCTGGCAAAGAAGAGCTGCATTGAGGCAACTCGCTGCCGATTTTGATTTAGGAAGGGGAGTGAAATGTTTGTGGAGTGGAACAATGAAAAACGGAGGTATTTTTCGATAGCTCCGGCAACCTGAAGAGCAATATTTTCGGCCACACTCTTCTTGTTGTGAGGGATAAAAACTTTAAATGAAAGTTAAGCGTGTATAAATTTTTTATTCCCCATCTGATCTCTTAAACAGTTTCCACCACGTATTTGTAAATACACTAATATTAATGTTTTACCTACATTGATAAAATACGCAGGATAACGGATGTAACTATAGGTTTGTTAGATATTACTTATTCCTTCCATACTGGTAAGTTACATTTAGTTTGAACATGAACCATCACATGAAAGGTTTTCTTCTTTCTTTGCAAGCGAGTGTCAAAATTTAATTCATGAAAAATTCCCTCGGTATCGACTTCTGCTTGGACCTGCCGTGGTCTTTCCTCTTTTGAAAACAGTGACAGTTTCCCATTCTGCTGTGTCAGAGTAAAAATTTTTAATAGCTGTTTGATATGTGTGAGGATCATACACCTTGAAGAGAGGGCATTTGGAGTTCTTACCGCCTGCACTGACAATGTTTCAGCAGCGTCTTTAAGTTCACAGTAGTCAGTTGTATGCATCTGATTCGCTGGACGAGTTCATAATTTCAGCTGATGGAACTGCTGAGGTATGCACTGCTTCTCACAAAGACCATGTAGCTTCTGGTAATGATGTTGCAAAGATTTATTCCGTGATTTGACATTGGAACAAGTCCAATGCCATGAAACGAAGTACTAAAATCACAAGAGCTCTGAAAACGCATTTTGAAAACAAAATATGTTTAGAACGTTGACATTTTCCACTCTTCATATATTTCTTGTCATGATTTCTCTAGTCTTGAATACCTCTGAAATTGGGAATCACATCCATTTATGTCACTTGTTTCGTAAGTAATCAGTCACCCACATTTGATGGCACTGACGTTTCATACATATTTTAATGTTTAATCTTCCACTGTAACAGAAGAACCTTACGATCATAGACACATACCAAAAGACTGATGTTAATGAAGTTTGTTAATATACGAGTTATTAACCCATGATCTTCAGAAAATTGACAGGGCTGCTTCACATGCATAGATTGATTCAGTTTGTCTCTGTTGTAGCGTGTGTCACGTTTATTTTCCACTGTGTATTTTTTTACTGTATTACTGATGATGCCACAGATGTAATCTCCCGGTCGGAGGCTCTCTGAGCTGTTTCCAATTTGAACACCGCTATTCATGAAAGCTGAAGGTTTAACAACAAGCTATATTCTGAAGAATTTCGTTACCAAATGCTGTACAGAGAAACTGTTTTCTTGGTTGTTTACACTTATATTATGCATTCAGAGTTTCTATTGCATTTTGCGTCGTATACTCGAGTACTGCTGCTGTAATAGGATACGCAGCGCCTTGGCGAATTTTATGAAGCACTTTAATATTTCGTCAGCAATATAAATCTCCTGTTGGACGAATGATAATATCGTAGACCTGCAACAGAAAAAGGAAAATTATTCTCTGTTATACAAGCACACAGAAGAGAAGACACACACGTAAACAATTGAAAAATCCAAATGCACCAAAGCAAAGACATAACACATTTTGTTAAAGTCATTTTACAGTATGATATTCACCAACTATAGTAGCAGTGTGTATATTAGACTCATTGAGTCCAGTTGCAAAGATATACATCTAAATTCGTGACAGGTATTTTATTAAGTCGCATTGCGTTTCGGATACGGTGAGTCCATCATCAGTAGATAATGTTGCTTCGTCTTTAGCCTATGATTCAGTATTTCGTCACTCTACCTTGTTGTCTGTCAGTTACGGGTTTTATATATTTTGTGTTTGGGAAAGTTAAAATCTTAGAATGAGATTACTCCTAATTAGGCCTTGGCCTGAATCAGTTATAACATGGCAGGTCATTTCATGTCACGCCCGATGTCGAGACGTTAATATCGTTGTAGCAGTATATTATGTAATAATTTTTTTAATATATGAGAGTAATAAAAGCTGTTTCTGGCGTTGATTACTACAACTGTACACAGCACGAAAAATCTGCAGACAGTATTAGAAAGATTACTGTCATTTATAAATTTTAATTCTGTGTAAGTCTGTGGAGTGTACACATATTAAGCAAGTTAGTAAATACATAAATATAGTATAAACTGTAATTATCAAATATGTCAGTCACAGGCAGTAAGAAAACAAGAAACAGAGCTTTTAAATGCTGCATTAGTAGCAAATATGTATTATCGTACGAACACAAATTCCCAAAAGCACTTCCAATTTTGCGAACAACTGATTTAAGGTGCTATCTGTTATGTCAACTGACAAACAAGTTTTCAGGCTTCCGAGCACTCATAGTCGTTGATTGTCATTAGATGACTAAACCCGATGCGTTCGCAGGGGAAGGTCGCAGAAACCTTGGCTGAAACATCAGTTTTGCCTTCCAGCGGCAGTTATAACACATTGGACAAGAAAATAATTGGACACCCCCAGAAGACATGGTGAAGTTTATACCGAGTAACGCTTCCTAAGGCCTCAATAACAGCCTCACTTTCCTAGACATGGATGCATGCGCAGATTAGGTTAGGAAGTGTGCCATAAGGACGTTGTGTCCTCTCCTGAGGCATGCTGGCCCTCAGTAGCGGCTCCTTGATACCCTGGAAACTCTTACTGAACGGAGTTTACGACCGAGCTGCGCATGCGCATTCTTTTTCCAGGAGAGATCTAGTGGATTTTCTGGCCACAGGAGTAACTCAATATACCCCAGACAGTTCACAGAATCGCCAGCCCTAGTGGCCGAGCGGTTCTAGGCGCTTCATTCTGGAACCGCGCGACCGCTACGGTCGCAGGTGCGAATCCTGCCTCGGGCATGGATGTGTGTGATGTCCTTAGGTTAGTTAGGTTTATGTAGTTCTAAGTTCTAGGGGACTGATGACCTCAGATTTTAATTCCCATAGTGCTCAGAGCCACTTTTTAGTTCACAGAATCACTACCATGTGTGGAAGTACAGTGTCCCGTTAAAAAAATGACAACAAGATTTTGTTGCATAAGTGATAACACTTGAGGACCCACGATGTCTGCTATGTACCGCTCTGCTGTTAGAGTTTCTCCAACTCCCAGCCTTGACTGAACTCACAGCTGATGGATCCTCACACGAAGACTTAGCAGTAAAACCACTATATATGCCTCTTCGAAACACTGGAGGAAAGGGACCTCTTCCCAGTTCGCCGCCATATTCACCGGCGATTATCATCAGGGGTCGTCCAGAACTACGGTTCATCCCTCAATACTATGCGACACCATTCGTCAGCACTCCATGCTTTCTAGTCACGGCACCACTCCAAACGCACCCACCTGTGTGGTGTTGGTAACGTTACTCTACGCAGGGGACGGTAATTCCCTGGTCTGCCTGCTGCTGGTCTCTGACCACGGTGCGAGATTAGACGGAATGTTCAGTACCCTCCCTCGGATGACAGGTGCGGATGTGTGCACGATTCGGCGATTCTCCCTTTCCGTGGTCTGTTGTAGAGGCCCGGAACCTTGATAACAAGAATGCGTGGCCTCATTTCCCACGCCGTCCAATGAAAGGCAACATAGCAAATCTGGACGCTGCACTATTCGCCCTAGCGGCCTAATGGAGGCATTTCGTATTTTTGTCATGCGCTGATACCGCTGTGTCATTCGAGTACGTGGTATCTATGTGGCTTTCACAGTGATCACTCAACACTTGGCGTTCTTCACGCCCCTCGTAAATCCTATGAGGACTGGTAACAGCGCTCGACATGAACGACACTGATGCACCGCGGTCCCCGTTCTACCAGTCACAAATTTGGAAGTCTGATCATTTACATACCCACCGATTGCGAAGTTATAGTGATATCCGGTCATGTGTTCTGAGTGCTTCACATACTTTCTCAGGAAGTACAAATGATTATAAAAAAAGGAAGAAACTAAAAATGCTCGCGAAATAGCGATCGGTAGAGTTGAGTGGTTTGGTCGTGAAACTGATTCCTGTTTATGTTCTCCAATAGCATGTGAACAGTGCAGGTCTGTGAAGAAACGGCTTTCAGAATAGAGATCATATTACCAGAACTGTGTCACCGTAACTGACGTAGTAGTAACCAATCTAATAATGGCTCTGAGCGCTATAGGACTTAACTTCTGAGCTCATCAGTCCCCTAGAACTTAGAACTACTTAAACTTAACTAAACTAAGAACATCACACACATCCATGCCCGAGGCAGGATTCGAACCTGCGACCGTAGCGGTCGTGCGGTTCCAGACTGTAGCGGCTAGAACCGCTCGGCCACTCTGGCCGGACAGTAACCAATCTCTCTGTGTCCAATGTTTGCATTGTTATGAGACATTCTAGCATATCTGCAAACGACAATGCCACGGAGTAAGCAACAGATCTTACTGAAGCTTCAGGTAGGTGAAATAGGTTGCGGTCGTTAAAAAACTTCTCTGAGGGCTATCAAAGCTGTATTGACAGTCGAGTAGGGAACAGACTATGAAATAATACCAGCAGCAAAGGTGTTTGCTTTCATTATTCCAACCTTGTACGCTTGCAAAGTTAGCCTTACCTCCTCTCTACTCGAAGTGAGAAGACTTCACAGGAAGAACAACTCTCAAAAGAATAAAGACTGTTGTAACGTGAACGTGTGAAAGATATTCGTTCTACAAGACTTTGCTTTTCCATAGTACAGCTGTGAGGAAGTTATTTACCGTTCATTCAACAGAACTGACTTGACGTAGCAAGCATTTTAACTGAAAGAACAATAGTAACCACCACCTGGCGGTCCACATTCGGGAATATCATTTAACGTTGTTACTATCACTTTCCTTCAAGATTGTTTATTTAGCAACAAGAGTCCACCAGCGTGTATATGAAAAGATATTTTAGACAGCCATGCTCCTAGGCTGCGTACCTTTGATATTATTTTACAGTATTAGTTAGTGTTAAAATCCTGTTTTCTTATTTCAGTCAGCCCCATACTCAAGCTACAATTTCTCATTTTAATTAAAATTTTTGCTATCTGACTAAGTGTCCGTGCTGATTTTCTGGGGCAGTATTTGGCGCACACTCACGGTTAATCATCTAGAGAGCAACGCTGGGTGTCCCTGCTGCTCACTGATGCCCATTCGCTCCCACATTCTGGCCACCCGCCCGGCAGCTGCTGAGAATATGTGCGATGTCTTTGATGTGAAAGAAGTACGGCTCGGACGTAACTTCAACCCTGCCTTGCTCAGAGTCAACTCAATGTCCAGAATCCCAATCACAATAACTTTATTTTTAACAAATATAACAATTGTAATAAAGCTGGGGCAAGTAATGCGTTTCAATGTCACAGCACTTTCCTTTATTGAGAGTGAGACAGAACTGTATCTCCATCTGTTCTCTTCACGCTCTTCTAAGTCTTGGCAGGTGAGATGAAAGGAGAACGGGGATAATCGAGCGTGGACTGAGAACGGCTCAATCATTTATGTAATTCCCGTAAATCCCCAACAGCGTTCATAGAAACACCTACACTGATGAGACGTAATATTAGGACCAGCTGCTTAGCTGCGTGTTGGTCCACCTTTGAAGCGCAATGCAGAAGCCATTCAGCGTTCCATGGAATTTTGAAGTTCTTGGTAGGTTTCTGCAGGTATGTGGCGCTAGATAGCAACGCACAGATCAGGCAATTACCACAAATTACAAACCTACTGTTTCTGGGAACGAATCTGGGCCCAATGTCCTATATGTTTCAGATCAGTTGAAACTGATGATCAAGACAGGAGAGTCATGTGAATGCACTGTAACACCCCTCAGACAACTTTAGCACGGTTCTGGATTTGTGACACGGACAGCTATTCTACTGCCCTGCCAGATGTCACCGCCGTCGAGGAGGGATGTAGGTGATCCACAAAAACGTTCACGCAGTTCACAGCTGTGAAGGTGCCTTCAATAACTTCCACAGTCCCATGGAAGCCGAGATAAATGTCCCTCACAGAACAATACTACCCCAACCGGCCTCTATCCATAGCGAAGAGGTCGTCACGACCAATAACCTGGTGACGCAAAAAATTTTGATTCATCCGACTAGGCTACACTTCTCCATTGATCCAAGGTCCAGTCACGACGATTCAGTGCCCGCTGCAATCGTGATTGCTTCGGTTAATGAGGGAACGCCTGGGAGTTACCTGCTGTTGAGGCTCTTGTTGAGGGATGCAAACACTTGTGCGTGCACCAGCATTGTGCTCTGTCGTCGCATCTGCCACAAATCGCGCCTAGCCTGCTTCACGAAGTGGGCAAGCCTCGGGCTTCACCATTCTGTGATGAGGCGTGAGGTCCACCACGTTGCGGCCCATTCGTGGTTCACCGTCGTTCTACCACATTCTGCATGTATGTATGTTCTCAGAAAACTACCGTAATATACATTTCCTATCCTACTTATTTCCTCTCTCCTTCCACTCGCATAAAGGGTGAGGGAACAACAACTGCCTATAAGCCTCGTTACGGCCCCGAATTTCTCTCATTTTATCTTCGTGGCCCTTAAGCAAAATGTACGTTGGTGCCAGTAGACTTGATCTGCAGTAGACGAAAACAGGGTCGTCGTCCCTCCAGGTATTCCCATTTCAGTTCCGTAATAGCTGCGTGCTGATCGAACCTAAGGGTCCCAAATCTAGCAGCACGCTCCGAACTGGTACCATGTCTTATTTTAATCCGGCCTGTTGGGCATCCCAAACACTTGAGCAGTAGTCAAGAATGGATCACACTAGCATTCTGTACGCCGTCTGCTTTACAGATGAACAACTTTTCTCAGAATTCTCCAAATGAAATGAAGTCGATTATTCGTCTTTCCTACTACCTGTCTGAGCTACTGAATCCATTTCAGCTCCAACTGCACTGTTACTCCAAGATATTTTATTGATGTGACTGTGTTAAGCAACACATTACTAATGCCGTATTCGCATTTACAGGATTATCCCTGCTATGCATCAGCATTCTCCGTATAGTATTGTTTCTTCTCAATAGCTGGGTTGCTTAAGTATTTTATATATGCACCCTGTTTTTCTTTGACAGCTTTAATTATATCCTCATTCCAAATTGTTAGGCCTTTTCTTACTACAGGCTTTCTCCTGTTTGGGTCTGGGATGTCTCCAAAATCATGAAAGAAAAAGTTCTACATTGATTCACACTGTCGGTTAAGGATTCATTGAGGTGATTTTAGCTTGTGAATGTAAATCCCTCCTGTAACCCTTTGTTTATAATATGTGGGCCACAAATTGTTATTGATATTACCAAAAGAGTATTCATGATGGGCAATATACGATGAAAATCTGGTCTTGTTTAAGTTTTTGCGTCCTGTACAGAAGCAAGAAGAGGAGCATGTTAATTTGCATCTGCCAGGCTTTCAATGCCACTCTTCACTGAATTAATGTGAAAAAATTTTATTCTGTAGTTTAATGTCTATGTGGAACGGTATTTCATATAGTTCAACAGTTGTCACCATGTATTATATCCCGACTAACTGTCAACTAAGCAGAGTGAGTGTGGCTACAAGTACATCGGGCAAAAGAAAGACTGTATCAAGTGGGATACATAGTCAGTTTACGCTTTGATCGGATGGATAAGTCGACAGCGAAAACATCACAGGCGGGCACATGTTCTCCTTTAATCAATGAGTTTTCGATTTTTTTGGATATAAATATGCAGTCAGTTGCTTTTTTGGAGTTTTGATACGACTTATTGTACTATCAACTAGTTTTCGAGCCACTGCAGGTTCATAACGTAATGTACATATTACACCAACATTATGTCGTACACCAAATGTATATAGACGACGTGGTGATAGTGCTGGCAGAGATAACGAAAATTTTGTAATTAGTAACAAAACGGATAGGTTGTTATTTCATGGGTACTTACAGGGCACTGCATGGTGATATCCAGAGTAAACACGTTCCCACAATGCTCATTATCGATTATACACAATAGTTAATTACGCCTGGTTTGATACTTATTCACAGAAGGGAAACACTGGATGTAATTACAAAGAATATGAAATCGGTAGATGTCTGTCTTTCCTAATCATGATCTTCGGCGCAAAGGGATCCTCATGAGAGAATACAAGCACAGATAACATATTTAAGTCAGTTTTCCTAGCTGCAGGTATGTTCTTATATTGGCAATGTACATCTAATATGGATTAACAAGTCACACAAGAGACAAACAAACACAGTGAAATATTAAGTATGTAATTAAAGGGCAAATGGGCTACAGTACGCCATATTTGTTACGTGACTATGAGAATATAATTTATGCAAGACGATGAATATTTCTTATCACCTTCATTTCTCTTTGTGTATTAGGCAGAAATTGCCTGTTATGGCACCCATCGCTGTCGAGGTATTCCTTGCTCTCTTCTCCCATGGCACTTATAATTTCTTGTCTTTTAGGGAAGTCTCTCACTCTCCATTCTTTGTTGATGTTCGTTAAATTTTCTTCTGTAACCTCGAATTTTATCATTGAGTCTAAAGATTTGCAGTTCTTCTCTAATAACTTAATTTCTTAGCCTGCCTTCTCTTGTTCAAACTTTAACACCTCTAAGGAATTTCATTTCTTGTGCCTCAACCCGGCTTTCTTGCTTCTTGGTAATCATCCAGGTCTCACTTCTATAGAGCAGTGTGGAAACTGCAACAGTTTTGTAAAATTTAATTTGAGTATCTTTCCTGGTTTTGTTTTTTAGGTACCTCTTAACTGTTCCACATACCCAATTGAATTTATTTAGCTTCATTTCAATATCTCTGCTGTAGCCATGTGTCATTTTACATCCAAGGCAACTGAAATGGTTCACCTGTGGTAAAATCTTCTGATCTATCAGTGTTTTGGTCCGGATTGGTTCTTTCCCCATGAAGGCCATTGTCTTAGTTTTTTTTTTTAAAGTTCCATGGTAAATTTTTCACTTATTTGTTTTAGCGAGTAGATTCCTTTCTGACGGTCATCTTCCTTATCTTCTAGGATCACTGCCTCATCAGCACATAGTAAATTATTTAAAAGAATGTTTCTGTCTAGGTAGAAGCCTTTATGAAATATTGATTTCCATATATGTATTATTTCATTAATGTTGGTGTTGGACAAAGTTTGAAAGATGCAGAACTTTGTTGTACCCCTTTGTTAGTTGGTATCTCCTTAGTTGTTTCACCATTGAGATCTAGGCTGATATTTGTGTCTTGATATAAACTTTTTATCACATTTACAAGATGCTTTGGATATCTGCGATTCATCATTATTTCCCAAAGTTTCTGTCGATTGATATTGACAAAAAAATTTTTAAAGTCAATAAAAGCAATGTATTTTGACTTATTACACTCTCTTTTTTCTGTTATTTGTTGTAGAATAAAAGCCGCATCTATTGAGGAGTGTCCTTTTCTAAAACCCATTTGTTCCTCATGCAGTCAGTACTGATTCTGCTATGTTTTTACATCTTGTATTTAAAATCTTAGCATACATCTTGTATTCTGAGTCCTGTAAACTTATTCCTCTGTAATTATCGCATAGGCTTTTATCTCCTTTTTTAAAAATTGATATCACTGTAGCTGTTGTCCAGTCATTGGGAATACTCTTCTTCTTCCAACATTGGTTGAAGAGATGTAGCAGTCGTTGGTAGCATCATTCCTCCATATTGTAATAATTCAGCTTTAATGCCGTCCTTTCCTGTTGCTTTTCTGTTCTTAAGTGATGTTAGTGCAGATGTTAATTCGTCAGACTGATTTCATCTAATCCTTTCTATTCTAGTTGTTCAATTTCTGTTTCTTGTGCTTTATGATCATACCACAATTCGCTGTACAGATTTATCCACTCTTCATCTTCAACACAATTTATTTGTATTTTATCTCTTTCTGGTGTGTTTCATGTTTTTAAAACCTTATTTGGCATTTGTGGTCTTCCATGGATATCATGTTCGATATTAGAAATAAAGCTATCCCACTGTTCCTGATGTACTTTCTTTACTACACGTTTAGCATTATTTCGTTTCTCCGTATAGTATTGTTTCTTCTCAATAGTGGGGTTGCTTAAGTATTTTATATATGCATCCTGTTTTTCTTTGACAGCTTTCATTATATCCTCATTCCAAATTTTAAGCCTTTTCTCATTCTAGTCCTTTTCTGTTTTGGTCTGGGATGTCTTCAAAATACTGAAAGAAAAAGTTCTACATTAATTCACATTGTTCGTTAAGGATTCTTTGAGATGATTTTAGCTTGTGAATGTAAATCTCTCCTATAACCCTTTGTTTATAATATGTGGGGCACAAATTGTTATTGATATTACCAATAGAGTGTTCATGATGAGCAATATGCGATGCAAATCGGGGCTTACTTCAGTTTTTGCATCCAAAGTCCTCTTTATATTCTTTGTAGCACGTTGCAAAAATTTTCCCGTTTGTCCTGTACAGAAACAAGAACAGGAGCATGTCACACTTTCGATGCCACTCTCCATTGTATTAATGTGAACAACTCTTATTCTGTAGTTTAATGACTGTGTGGAACGGTATTGGTTATAATATGTGGTCTGAAAAGATTTGTAAGTTTGTATGACACTTTGTCAAGAAATATAAGGCGGGCAAATTTTGGCGTTTATTTCTTGGCTACTGATGGTGGTGGTAGTTGCCTAAGTTAACTTTCGATTTTTCAACTAGGTTGTTTATGAGGGAACTGTTATATATTTTTGGCTATAGATTTAAGTATGTTCATTTATTTACATTCATCTGCTTCACTGATGGTGTTGCATAGCGTGCACTTACAAGATGACCCGAATAGATTTTGTGTTGGTCAGGATGGTATGCGTTATTGGTAATTGTAACATCAGCAGTGGTGGATTTTCTATATGTTTGGGAGGTATGCTTGTTCTTGTGACTACAAATACTGAAAATAGTCATATGACTCGAATTAATTCCTTCATGTCCCTGATCTTCAACTATGATACTGATATTTAAGTACATTTCATTCATGTCATCAACTAAATTATTTACTTCTTCTTTTGGACCAGTGAAATGTGCCATTGTGTAACTCACGTATCTTTTATACCACATAATTTTGGCGGGATATTGTGGATGAGTTAATAGTTTTTGTTGTAGGTTATGTACAAATAAGCCTGCAAGCAAACACACCAGGTTACTATACATTGCCAGACTAGTATCTCGTGTATAATACTTACCATTGAATAAAAATTTATGTTACAACATTAATTGAAGCGATATCTTGAGTTCAGAAATTTCTCCATTGATTAGCTTTTCTGTACCTGATAAAAATCTTTTGTATTACTGACAGGTTGTATTTGAAGAATATATTTCTGTAGACGTTTACTATGTCAATGGAGGCAAATACTGCAGTGTCTAGCGTTATTAGATACTTAATGTTGCTGATTAACACAAAAATATTTTTAATTGAAAAGATGTTTTCGATATTTTAATATTTCTTCAGTGTATTATTAAGATTTGTGGTATTTTGTGTCGTAGCTTGTTGATAACATTTACAGTTGGACATATAGGATAACCACTTTTGTGAATCCTAGGTTGAGACCTTAGCCTTGTGGACTGTTTATTCATTACAACACGGTACTGGGCTTCATTAATGGTTAGTAAAAAATTTAAAATTTAAGAATTTTTTCAGCTGACCGTTATAATTTAGGGGTGTGGTCTCTTTTTAGTTCAGTGATAATGTTAGATACAAAAAATTCGATTGGGTTGGAATTGTAGTCACTTCGATACACAATAACTGCTGTGTTGCTGTTCTCCGCTTCTTTTAGAATGGCACCATACTCAGAAAAGTTTCTGTTGATGTCTGTATTATCTCTTTAATTTGGATTGATGTTGAATATTTGTTTACCTTAAGATTTCCTTTTATGGTTATTTGCTTTATGATCTATGGTTAAATTTAGCTATGACACAGGCTATTTTGTTGATAATAATTAAAATGTTCACATTATTGAGTAAATTGTATGGTTCTTTAGAATCAGGTGTAGTCTAGTGTGGAATTTATTACTTTAGTCTTTGTTCAATGGCTGTACTTGGGAAAACCCCTAAACACTGTGTTTTTGGGCACCAAAAGTATGCTACTAGTTGTGCTGCTGGCCGCTTCTGTAATGGTAAATCGCTGAAAATTTTACCGTATGTCCTTAACATGATGTTCTCTGGGAATTTCTAAACCTTTCTTCGATTTTAACATGTCTTACAGGGATCCAGAGGTTTAAATTCACCATACATAAGTAAAACATCTGAACTGAGGCGTAAATGTAGTTTTAACTGACGTAGAGACCGCATGGCAAGGGTTCTGACGTCACTATCTTGAGCTGGAAAGTATTCGTTGGTGCTTCTTAACTCCGTAAGCACCTTACAAAAAATTGTACGAATTTTTTGTACTTTCAAACACCGCATGATTTGGTATACTGTAGGCGTAGCCTAAAAATATTGAGCTCTTCTGTGTAAAGGACTGTAAAGTGAACGTATATTGGACGGAAAACGATTCTGTTTTAACGTTACAATATATGTATTTATTTTTCGTTTATATGTGTGGTAGTATGTAAATACATCGAAGTATATAAGTAAAATGTCAAGACTTTACTGAGATACAGACTTCATCTTATACAAGCAGCACACCCTGCTGTAACAGGGCAAAGAAGGGAATTAGTTGAACAATTCTTCTGTCGGAGCACAGAAAAGACAAATACGCTTACTCTGTAAAAGGTTCAGAGAGAAGTGGGGAACCAGCTGCCTCAGTCCATTTTCCGCCTTCGCCACCAAAAGTTTTCGGCATGAGAACATATTCACGCTTTCTTGTGCTGCAAGACAGTAGCAGAGAGACACTGACATTAGAAAAGAGATAGAGAGAGGGAGAGGAGTTGGGGCATGTGGCAGCGAAAGAGGAAGAGATGGATGAATGTTATAATAGTGGGAACTAAAGAAAGAGGAGACAATGGAAAGCAGAAAGAGAGATGAGTGGAACCACACATAGGCTTAGAGGTCTGGAACGTTCCCATCCTCCCTCCCAATCAATAAAGTTAACAAGAAAAGACTCCCCACTTTCTCCCACATCACCCACGCTTTTATGTTTCCTAGTCTAGAGACCAAAGCCTCAGGGAAACCACCCCCAAGGACACAAGTGGAGAGGAGACAATAGAGGCTGAAAAAAAGATAACAATGGCAGTGTGACACAGAGAGACAATGAAAGTGAAAGGAGGAGACAGTCGTAAGGAAGAGCGAGAGAAGAGTATGATGACAATGACAATCGGAGAGAGACAGACAGGAGAATGTCCAATGGGAGAAGAAGTAGACATGGGTAGGGGACGTAGCTGTGAGAGGGAGATGATGAATACAATGACATCGGTACTAAGAGGGACTGGGTAAAAGGAAATAGAATGTTGTGTATTAAAACAGTGCGAATATTTCACATGCCAAAATCATTGGTGAGGTCGTCGAAATGAGGACTGACACAGTTGGTTACCCACTTTTCAGTTAAAGTCTTGTACAGAGCAGTCCATTTGCTTTCTTTGTGCTCAAATAGTGGTATTTTACTGCTGGTATATACTGCTACATTTAACAATAACTCGCAGGGTTTCCTAAGTGATCGTAGGAATGTTGCCGACCAAAGTTTCTTTTCTTTTTGACTGGTAAACAGAAGAAAATTCTGTCCTATTGTTCTCATCCTTTTCATACACTCCTTTATTTCCTTTTGAATCAGCAGAACTAAATATGCTACTTTGTTTCTTACCCAATTACTTGTTTCCACTTACGTCAGTTTCATCTGTGTCACATAAATTCCTCATAAGCGCTATTACACTGTCAATATTCTACATCCTGTTATCGTATCTCGAGGTGGATCTTCAATTATTATTATTATTATTATTATTATTATTATTATTGGCCCTTGATGTAAATTTAATATTTATCTGTAATGGGCTGTGTGCGTTTGTAGCAACCAATGTTTTACACTCCTGGAAATGGAAAAAAGAACGCATTGACACCGGTGTGTCAGACCCACCATACTTGCTCCGGTCACTGCGAGAGGGCTGTACAAGCAATGATCACACGCACGGCACAGCGGACACACCAGGAACCGCGGTGTTAGCCGTCGAATGGCGCTAGCTGCGCAGCATTTGTGCACCGCCGCCGTCAGTGTCAGCCAGTTTGCCGTGGCATACGGAGCTCCATCGCAGTCTTTAACACTGGTAGCATGCCGCGACAGCGTGGACGTGAACCGTATGTGCAGTTGACGGACTTTGAGCGAGGGCGTATAGTGGGCATGCGGGAGGCCGGGTGGACGTACCGCCGAATTGCTCAACACGTGGGGCGTGAGGTCTCCACAGTACATCGATGTTGTCGCCAGTGGTCGGCGGAAGGTGCACGTGCCCGTCGACCTGGGACCGGACCGCAGCGACGCACGGATGCACTCCAAGACCGTAGGATCCTACGCAGTGCCATAGGGGACCGCACCGCCACTTCCCAGCAAATTAGGGACACTGATGCTCCTGGGGTATCGGCGAGGACCATTCGCAACCGTCTCCATGAAGCTGGGCTACGGTCCCGCACACCGTTAGGCCGTCTTCCGCTCACGCCCCAACATCGTGCAGCCCGCCTCCAGTGGTGTCGCGACAGGCGTGAATGGAGGGACGAATGGAGACGTGTCGTCTTCAGCGATGAGAGTCGCTTCTGCCTTGGTGCCAATGATGGTCGTATGCGTGTTTGGCGCCGTGCAGGTGAGCGCCACAATCAGGACTGCATACGACCGAGGCACACAGGGCCAACACCCAGCATCAAGGTGTGGGGAGTGATCTCCAACACTGGCCGTACACCACTGGTGATCGTCGAGGGGACACTGAATAGTGCACGGTACATCCAAACCGTCATCGAACCCATCGTTCTACCATTCCTAGACCGGCAAGGGAACTTGCTGTTCCAACAGGACAATGCACGTCCGCATGTATCCCGTGCCACCCAACGTGCTCTAGAAGGTGTAAGTCAACTACCCTGGCCAGCAAGATCTCCGGATCTGTCCCCCATTGAGCATGTTTGGGACTGGATGAAGCGTCGTCTCACGCGGTCTGCACGTCCAGCACGAACGCTGGTCCAACTGAGGCGCCAGGTGGAAATGGCATGGCAAGCCGTTCCACAGGACTACATCCAGCATCTCTACAATCGTCTCCATGGGAGAATAGCAGCCCGCATTGCCGCGAAAGGTGGATATACACTGTACTAGTGCCGACATTGTGCATGCTCTGTTGCCTGTGTCTATGTGCCTGTGGTTCTGTCAGTGTGATCATGTGATGTATCTGACCCCAGGAATGTGTCAATAAAGTTTCCCCTTCCTGGGACAATGAATTCACGGTGTTCTTATTTAAATTTCCAGGAGTGTATTTATTAACATTATAAAACTTAATGAAACTTTTATCAAACTTCGAACACCTATCTTTTTAGTGTAAGAAACCTGTGCAAGATGTTGGATTACCTATGATAGTCTGTAATTTTCGTAGGAAGAAGAAATGCCTAATTAAATAAATATTTTATACACAGAAAAGGTTATCTGCATCTTTTATGACCATTGTCAGTACGTACTTGAACATGTGGAGGTTGCGATAACATATAGATAACTGCATCCGCTATGTCTTCAGGTTCCATCATAGGCGTATGCATATTTTCTAGTGCTTCAAGCGAATACTTTTTTAAGTTATTATATATAGCTGTTTTCACAATTCCTGGCGATATTTCCTAACACAAAAATCAAAGGTTAACAAACAGAAGACATTACTTAGTTTTAAAAAACTGTTTTATTTGCCCTTGAAATTTATTATTTATTTAAGGATCATTTATATATCTCTCAAACTTATTATCCTAGTTCAAGTATATTAAACGTACGACGGTTATTGGGCAAGTAAGAAACAATCGGTCACAAAGTGGAAACCGCAGTGAAAATCAAAAATATTTGTTTTGGAACAGTTAGTTACAACTTCCACCTCCTTCTGTACATAGTCGCCGCTCCGACTTAGACGTCCGTTCTAGCATTGTACCAACTTTAGAATACACTCATCAAGAAGGCAGCTTACTTTGTTTTCCGACAATTTTCTACTCCGGTCTGCAGCTCGTTGTCTGTGTCAAAATGTTGTCTTCATAGCCGGCAGTTCATCTGAGCAGGGACGAAAATCTTTGGGAGCAAATTGCGGGCTGTATGGTGGGTGATCAAACACTTCCCATGGAAAACGCTGCAGGAGCGTCCTCACTGTCCTTGAAGTGAAGTGTGCGGTCGGAAACTTTCATAAACAAGATAATGCACGACAGTTACGTCCCGTGGAGTTGCATGAAACGAAGCCAAAAACTCCCGGCACGCATCATATTTTGTGGAAGTCACCATTCTCTGGGCATCGTTATGCACTCATTGTGCGCTCAGAACTAGAAAGAGCAACTTTACACTATCTACTGGCATACTAGAGACACTGTCCAACATATTTGTGGAAAGTCTGATCGGATTTTCACTGTGGTTACCATTTCGCGACCAATCATTCCTTACTGTCCAAATTAGCCCTCATAATTGTGAAATAAAGGTTTTACAACAGGTTTCACCAATAAATTACATGACTTGTTCAGTCTAGAAAACGTAAAGAAGGGTTGTTAGGTCAGATTCACTTTTCACGAGGTGTTAAACTCATAAACAGAGAATAATTTCAATTACATAATTTAATTAGTGAGATGCGTATGTTTGGCTTATGTACACTAAAGTTCAAGCCTGATCTTACTCAGTCTGATTAACGAGCTACTATTTTTCCAATCGTATATAAGTATTGTGAGACAGATGCTTTCGAGTAAGTGTTTAGTGCATCCACAGAATGGTGTGTGTTCTTAGCTAATGAAAGAACTTATACATACATTACTCGGCCAAATGTCTTGAGAAATCCATAGCTGTTAGTAAGTTATGTTACGTAAGTAAAATTGTATAAAGACTCGTTGCACTACTTTTAGGCACTCTTTCTTAAACATGGGTAAAATTATTTCTATGTGCGTCTTTAGGTAGCTGATCTGGCGAGAGAGTGAAACGGAAGTATAGGGCCAGAGCTTTATGCTTGTGGGTACACACACACACACACACACACACACACACACACACACAGTATCCCAGGAATACTGCAACCAACTTTCGTGGGCGGGGGTTGTTGAATGTGTCTGGAGGAACAAATCTAGAATAGCAACCCGCGCTCAGAAAGATCAGTAGTAGAAGAATGCGGTAGTTTAGAAACTAAGTCAGTATTTTCCAAAATCCTAATGTGGAATACAAGAGGCAGGACAAACTCAAATGTCTCCATCCATTAACAAATTAAAAGTTACTTCTATCTCTTCTTTCGTTGCTCCACGAAACTGTACTGGATAGGCATTGCAAAATGTGTATGAAATTCTGTTTAGCAGGAATGAATCAAATTTGGAAGTCCATCTAGTTGGGCACAGTTTCATCAGAGCCTAACACGTCTGTTAGTTCATCAGTTTCTTTTATTTGTCATCTCTGAAACACATAATCACTGAAGAACACATACATTCATGGTCCTTTGTCGTAAAACTGTTGCAGTTCCTACATATTCATGACGGAATCATTTCGTAGCAAATTTTGTTGCGTAATGAACAACATGTAAACTCAGTATCTAGGTAAAATGCTTTACTTCCTGATTGCAAATCTGTGTGTTTGCCATTCATAGATACAGAATAATTATATTATTGACCACTGCATTTATCCAGCTGTATTTTCATCTTGTCTAAATAATTTTATTATTTACTTTTCAAAATTCTCAGTATCATAGCCACTTACACCACTGCTTTCCTCATTTCAATCTCATTTCCATTTGAGTTAGTAAAATTTAAGTGCAAATATCTTATAACACAAAGTTGGTCCATTCTAGAAGTAGTAGGGCAAGGATAGAAAGAGACAACCTTGAGCCCAACCTAGAAGTCATTCTGGGAAATATTACGCAGTTGAGCTTTTCATATTTTACTGATGTCAACATCAGTATTTCCTTATCTCCAGTCACTCGAGGAAGCATCTCACGCTGCTCGTCCCAAGGTCAAGGAGGAGAGGGCCTGTGTACACCTACTGCCACTGTGGAAATTTTGCATTAAGCACCCCCCATCCCCGCATACACATACACACACACACACACACACACACACACACACACGTTGAGCACCCCCTGCATTCGTGGGAGCGAGATTCGACTGCTGTTCACATGCATTACTAACTTCCAAAAATTCGTTTAAGGACTGCCTATGCCTGTCCTCACGTTGGTACCTAAGTATCATTCTCTGTGGAATACTGGAACGAGTAAATTGCATACTTCTTAATTCACAAATAAAAACCGACATTTGATCTAAAATATAAGTAATAAATTAGGAATTCTTATTCATTGAAAATGAGATTTTTACCTTAAATACTATCCCACAACCTCTGAAAACATAAATAAGAGCAAGTCCATTTTCACATCTTGCTCCTGTTACTTACCAGATGGTTGCATGAAAAAATCGATATTTCTCTGTAAATAATTAAAAATCAGCATTTGCTTCGAAAACGTAAATAAAAAATTAAAAATTCGTATTTGTTGAAAGTGATCTGTAGCTTAAATGCGACTCCACAAACCCAGAAAACGCGAAATAATTGCAAATCCCAATTCCTCCTATCACCAGCAGAATACTGCACTGTAACGTCGAGTCCATGTTAGATCTTTGTACCACGACAATAGATGGCTCCAGTGTCAATTAAAAAACAGCAGCAGCACGAAAAATGCATAATTTACATTTCTATTAGAGGTTAAAACGCTGTCAGATGTTGCAACATTGCAACACTGCAATGTAAAAGAAAGTGTGAGTTAATTTCCACAAATATACAGACGTTAAATTAGTGACCAAAGTCTGAAATATGCACCCCAAGGCAAAGGTCAACAGTCGTCATTTTAGAAATTAGGCCTGAAAATTCTATGTCGTAAAACTACCCTATCCAGGCCTATAGCTGCAGAAAAATATGTCTACGTTGGCATTCAAATAGAGACACTGGATCTAATTATTCACAACACACCTGCAAAGTATGTATTTCAAAGTGTTTAAATAATGTGAAGCACCAATTTAGGAGGGAAATCGATGATACGTCGTGTTGTTCAATATAAGAAACATAAACGAAGCTTTCCAGTGGCAGTTATTACTATTATTACAAATAGCACAGCACGTAAATAACTGCAGCTTGCAGTCAGAAGGCCCTGTAAAAGCTTTATAGACTGTATTTGATCGATATTAACCGTCTCAATACCAAAGGGTTGGGGGGATACGTTACTTTATGCCTTCCTTTTGGAAATATTGAAATCTAGTCAGGTGTTTTATTTCTTAAAATTTTGTAAAAAAATATTTATTGTCTTTAATGAAGTCTTCCCCCAGATTCTATGAATCTTCCACATTTCTCGTTTAAGTTTAATCGGAAAATTTAAGTTTAAGTGAGATGTTCATAAAGTCTTCCGCTCTTGATAGTAATGCGACTTCCCACGACAGTCGTCTTACTCCACAAATAATAGCATGGTGTGACCTTAGAACGCGGGGAAAGTATGTGTCTCTGGGTTGACAACAACAATGGTCTCAACAATGATTCATTTCCGTTTGGGTCTTTATTGTTTCCTGTTCAAGGGCACTTAGTTCAGTGTTAGATACAACTGTAGCGACAGTCACTTAGTGACAGAGGAATACCATAGATCCTGGAAGAATCTACAGATTCTCAAGTTGAATTTGATGAAACTGACGACTAGTTAGTGAACCTGAAGAAGTATGTGTTGTGCTCGAGGATATGGACAGTGACAGAGAACCTAAGACTGGGAACCTAAAACTGATGACGAGGCAGCTGCCAGTTAATGACAAGTACATTACAAGCACTGGAAAATGTTTTAGCACCAAACCTCCTCACATTAGAAGACTAGTGGCACAAAACATAGTCAGAATGAGAAGGCATAAAGGCGAAGGTAAAGTAGGAACAACAAGAGAATCATTCGAAATTTTTTATCTCCAGAAATTGTCAACATCATAATAAAGCGTACCACTGAAGAGGCACTGAGGCAGAAAATACCCAAGACAGACAGTATTGAACTCATGGCGTATATAGGACTTATTTTTATTATGGGGAAGGAGAATGACAGTAAGTCATCTGTTACGGATTAATGGACCTACACGTCAGGAAGGTTTGTTTATACTGTTACCATGAGCCGAATCACTTTCCAGCAGCTGATAGTAGAGAGTCGAGAAGCGATCGCAGGAAACCTGATAGCTTTGCTGCAATAGGAGTAATTTTTCATAAAATAAATTAATGACTGCGAAAATATTATTTTGTTGGGATGCACACTGTTATTGATGAAATTTTTTCATTGTTCCACGGCAAGCGTCCCTTCAAGACCTTCATGAAGGGAAAACCTGGTAAATACGGTTTACTTATACGCATGCTCACAGACGCTAAAACCAGATATGTTCTCAGCATGGAGCCTTATGCTGGGAAAAGAAATGATGGTGCAAAACAACAAAATTCCGCTGCAGCTGTGGTCAAACGCCTGGTGGTTCCTCTACATAAATCAGGGTGACATGTCACCACAGACAGATATTAAGATTCAATTGATTTGGCCGAAGATCTATGGAGGAATCACAAGCAAACTCTCTTGAGAACATTACAAGCTAATAAGAAGCATATACCTCAAGAACTGAAAGATATCTCATGACGAGAATTACATTCTAGTGAATTTGCTTTCAGTGATACTAGTACTGGAAATATTCCAATTGTTTCTTATATTGCCCGTGAAAGATCTTAAAGAAATTTACTGTTTCTATCATCTCAACGTTATGACGCCGCAGTTGGTTCACCTACTGACACTAAGAAGAAAACAATTACAAATTTACATTACGGATTCCTCCAAATTGCGTAACATCTAAGGATTATTATGGAGGAGTACGAGACCAGCTGACGAACCCTTTGGTTAATAGTTATTAATAGTGAAGCCTCAGTATTATGTGATTGATAGAAGATCAGCACCGTCATGCCTTTCACTGTTGCATGGACAGCGAATCCTGTATTTTAAAAAAAGGAAAAACAGTTTAATTAGCAAAAATCAGTCTGACAAGTAAAATGAACAGGCAAACTGCTGCGCAGTGATTTATTTCAGCCCATCATTTTTGCAGTGCAGTCCGAGCAAAGCCGAGTTACCCGTTGCCAAATAAGGAACAACTGTAGGGCATAAACGAACATTTTGAGAGAATTGATTGGCGACTCCATGTTGTCTTGTGCACTACGACCAGGTAACAGGTATACTTGAAAAAAGAGACAGCATTGGTCGTATATTTTTTACTATTGCAAAATCGATTTTCTGTCACTGAGTGACCATCTTCAGTGCTATATTGTATAACTTAAATTGGGATGCACTGTTGTCACTAAGCTTACGGCAATCACATAGACTCATGTGATTGCCGTAAGCTTAGTGACAACAGTGCATCCCAATTTAAGTTATACAATATAGCACTGAAGATGGTCACTCAGTGACAGAAAATCGATTTTGCAATAGTAAAAAATATACGACCAATGCTGTCTCTTTTTTCAAGTATACCTATTTTGAGAGAAATTAAGATCAGTTTTGATTTACAGAGTTTCACATAAATTCAGAAGCTGCATTTTTCTGATAGGGGCACATTTACATTACGTAACGGTTAACCATTGTGTAAGACAGATTGTTCATGATAAAGCCACCCTGAGTATTCCTGTGAACCATTATTGACATAGATTCTAATTTACAGAGGGTCAGGTGTGTTGTAGATTAATCGGAATCTCATACATAAGAAAAGTTATTTGCAAGGATCTATTTGCGTTCAGGAGTAGGGAAGCAATAGACGATTCCATATCAGAGATGGTAACCAGAATATTAGAACCTTTCTTTCAGATAGTCAGCGAGAGATTCACTCACACACACATACAGAGCAGTTTGCCAATTACGAAACAAAACATTTAAAACACCAATTGTAGAGAATAGACGGGAGCAGAGAGGGAAAAGGGCCTTGAAACACAGCGAAGTGGGATGTAAAATACGCGAATCTATGCTGTTTACAATTAGACACAACGTGATGTGGAATAGAAAGAACGCAACATACCAGATTTCATTTACTAAAAGTGTTCAATGATTATCATCCGACGAAGCATATAATTTTGAAGATAAGTTGATAAAATATTGACAACAATGTGGTTCCTTTTATTCCATGTAAGATATTACGGATGTGATTACAGAGAAGTACATTTGAATAGCGATGAAGTGACGACCTCTTGTGTGTACTAAAAAGTGTGCAACGCTCTGAGCAATAGGGTTCCCGTTAAGCCACACTTTATTATTAGGACTATCCCGGCAGCCTCTGAAAATTGGTGACTGTGTTTCACTTCACTCTGAAATGAGAGTCCCATTAAAAGGCTGAGACAGCTAATGGACGACACCGAGTTTCCAAGTACCTGATATACCTAAGTAGGAACCTCAAAGGCCTTCCCAGTAGAAACTAACGGACCTTCTGTTGAGCTGGTGCCATCTTGGCGACTCTGCAATGCACAGAACAGAAACCAGAACCCATTCACGAAAAGCTGGCGTGTGAGTATGTAGGGAACTTGATGCAGACAGTGACTGGTGCATCGAGTCTTGTGAGACTGCCGTGGGAACATCTTGTCTCGATACTGGTCGCCGTGGAGTGATTCTCTGGAGTGGGATCGAAGTGGTTGGCAGCCTGTAACGTCGAATGATAGGGTGGAGCTACCTAATTTCTGCCCTTTATTGTGCTACAGTGGAAACTGAGACCACCATTAACATGGTGACACCATGGGAAATTCAGCGCCATCAAAAACAGGATTAGGGGGGAAGAAGAAGAAAACTCTTGAGCACGGTCCTTCGAGGGGATGGAATTGGTTGATTTGAGCGCACTCTATGTGAAGAGGTGACAGCGTTTCGGAGTGGGCACTCTGACTTGGCATTCATGCGACATTTCAACCTGTCTCGTATTCAGTTTCCAGACTGATTGAGCCTTGCATTCATCCAAAGATCTACTGTCATTTTGTGATATCCACAGCTTCCGTTCGTTGTCGGACGGTTCTTCTTTCAGTCCACTTTTCCGATTGTGTTCTTGTTACCTGACCTACAACTGCAAAAATATAGCTTGGATGTCACCCTTGCAGGTAAATTACTGCAGATAAAATTCATCACGTGTACTCTGGGAGACAGCAAACAATCGATTTGCAAGGGACAGCACCTCTGTGCCAATGTCGAGTGACCGTTTCTCCTGCGGAACGATTACTGAGAAATCATCGCACATGATGCGTATTGAACTGTTCTCAGTGTCGCTTGTAAAGCCGCGGCCGGCTACAGAGAAATGCGAAGATAAAAGCCACCGGCTGTCTGCCAACAGCCACGCGGCACCACGCAGCCTCAACTGCAAACTGACAAGTCATGCGGGCCCACCTTCGCCTTCTTCCACCACTGATTTCAGCATGGCAGATAAAATGGTCAACTCCTTGCTGCAAGTCTAATTGCTGAGCAGTGTCTTCTTCGTACTAGGCCTGAGAATTCCGATTATTTGTTGAATCCAAGCACGGAATAAACAATTACTGTTACATGACTTTAATATTTGATAGCCGTATTTACTAGATGAATGCGACAACAGGGGATTACTTCATTGCATTTGTTCCCTTATTCATTCTTTCAGGAAGGCCAGTGGACCAAGGTGCCCATGGAGAGCTTCTATGATGGTTGGAGCGCAGGAGGGAGTGGAGGAAGGCAGTGGGACTGCGTAAGTAAGGAGACGGATTCTGTGTGGGTAAGTCAGCCAGTAGGAGTCTTGCTACCGAAGGTTGGAGTCAAAAACTCGGAGCATTGGATCAGACAGACAGCAAGTTTTAGATTGGCACACAGTCTGCTCCATAGTGGCAGATTCGTCTGTGAGATTGTGTTAGCAATGGTTTATTTAATTAACTTCCTGTGTCTATAACGAAGCCTGGATGCTTATAATGAGCTTTTTAAGTTTCTGTTTACTCCATTTCCTTTCCTGCAATTTATGTACACTTGTTTCAACTGTCTATTTACCAGACTGGAAAATTCTGTATGATTGAAAAGTGTATTTACGTAACCACAAAATTAAGAAACACCAGTCCCGCTCGGAGGCTTCGAAACGAAACAACATAATGCATTTGAAACTCACCCCACACCGTATGTTGCTCTTCCTGGCAACCAGATCCTTCCTCAGTCCTTCAAGCAGAGCCTTGACAGCATGCTTGCTGGCGTAGTACATCGAGTACAATGGATCGAATGGCATGATGTGACCAGCTATACTGAAAACAAGAAAAAGAAACAAACTTGTACGGCCTGTACTATGTGGATAAAGCTTATATACTGTGTAACTTGGCAGGATTTAACCACCAAACATGAATAATATTGACAATTCGTATTTCATTTACTTAGTAGGGGATCGCAGTTTTTAGGGGGGCGGGAGCTATCGAATTATTAATCGTTCCTTGGTTGGTGCTGGGTAGCCTTATACTAACATTTCTGTGGAGATGCAAACTGAGAGTGTAATTTTCTGACAGAAAGGCGAAAGTGGGACTTCACGGTACCTGTGATCGACATGGATGCTGCTGGGAAGCCCGTTTCATGGATCTAAAAGGAGAATGCTGGTAGTTTACAGCCCAAGACAGTCGCCTCATCTTGAGGCCGGTGGAAAGGACTTCTCTTGATTGACCTGTGGTCGCTACGGAGGCTTAGGCGAGATGACGCAGAACGCATGAGATTGTAGACATAGAATCTTACAAGTGCCACGAACAGCGTTTTTCAGCATAAGGAATGTACGTGGGATGCCTGCCGCAAATGCGTGTTAACGGCCGAAAGAAGTACTTACGCGAAGTGCCATCCCGCATTTCTGCCAAAAGACACAGAAACCTATTCGGTTAGTTCAATTGCAGATGGAGGAGAGGTCATAATTTGTTCTAGAAACTTCTATTGGGCTGAACATGAGCTGTAAGAAGTTGACTGATAGCTTCTTGATGTGTAGAGTGGAAGGTACTCAATTTGTAGTCGGGGCTGTGATTGACTGTATGGAGAATACACACTAACGACGGGAGGTTTACTAACTGGACGCTTCTGCCGGGGGGCGTCTCTTGGTGGTGTCGGTAGGATATATTTGACTACAAAGCGATTTTGAGAGCTCTCTGGTGAGTGTCGGTGAGTGAGAAACTTAGGTGGATACCGTTTTGAGACATGGCTGGCGAGGTGTCAGAGAACTGTCTCAGCATTAGATTCGAATGTGCTGATGTTGCCACTAGGAACTGCATCATTCGTCTCTCTATGAACAGAGGTATGTACCTGTGCTTCTTTCACGGAAGTGGCCTCGACCCCAGGAGGTTGCAGACGCCGTTTGACGTCCTCTGTGTAGTCATAATTTTCAGCTACGCAAAGCACTTTGTCTCTACGACTACTGGCAGCAGTTTACAGATAATCGCTCCAGAATTGTTCTTCACAGAATTCAATTCGGCGATATACGCACCACGGCTCGGCAGATAGGCACTTTTTCAGAATACGTGCGTTCCATTGCTTTGATCTCAGTGCCTTTTACTGCCAGTGCCAGTAAGGGTAGAGGCTTTCTTAACTTAGATGTTAAACAGTGTCAACCACTTAAATGTTTCTGTTGAATAAAATCTCAAATTAAGATCAATGAGTAGCAGCTAACGTCCTATGTCAATGAATGATAATTTCGCATTGTTTCTTCGAGAGTTGTTTTTATAATAAAAGTATTGTCAGTACCCGGATGATCTACTCTTGCTAGAATTAGACTCCAAACACCGATCTTGATCAAGTCAGAGTGGAGATTTGTCACAACTTGGGGACTAACCCAGACGGTACTCCCAGTTGGAGACTGTCAGTGGTAAGGTTAATTTAATTCACTTATTAAGCGTGATCATGCCACTGCCATCACATCATTTACTGCCATACACATAATCACACGCAATTAGAAGGGGTAGTATTGGCACTGAAGTGACAGCACCCTTATGAACACGTCTGTATTTCTCATTGTTTTCTTTCCTTAAAATACATAAACTTCAGTGTGATACTGAAGAAGTTGCAGATTCCTCCCTACCAACAATGGGAGCGAAACAGAGGATTAGGTGTGAGGAGTGTGTTTGATAGATTCGACAGGTGCAGGAACTGATACACCAGATGTGCTGTACATTTAGTTCCTCCGAGGAATTTTTCGTTGATGAGTATTACTAATGTTAGTATCAACTCTGCAGCATGTTGTTGGTCGTAACAGTGAGCAAGTGACAGTATTTAGCACTACTGGGCAGTGGTTTAGGCACATGATGAGTTAGTACACAGATATAGAAAAATGCCTGCAGCTCTACAGAGAGTAGGTTATGAAGATCTGTAGGTTACAATAATTGTATGCCTTCGTTTCTATAGTTCAAGTGAACACAAAAAAAGCATACTGCACTTCGTCAGGTCTACGTGAAGAAGTTTTAATGTCCCGTCGACATCGGGGTTACTAGGGACAAACACTAGTCCTGTTTAAAATGATCACGTTAAGAAATCGATGGTGGCCTTGAAAGAATTATTCTGGCTTAGGCCTTAAAATGAACAAGGAAACCACAGGAAATTTTCATGGGGATCGCTGGACGGTGGTCAAAAATCGACACCTCCACCTTTTTTATGTACCATACCGTCTCGCGCAATTCTAATTTTCCTGTTTCCTTAGATGCATGAGAATTCTACATGGTAGCAGAATGCTAAATTACTTTCACAGACGCTGTCTTTTAAGGGGAAGCGAAAGTAGATCCATTGTAACGACTCCTTCACTCGAGAAAACCGTGTATAATGCAAATATTTTTTTCTGACAATCAAACGTCTTATCTACTCTGGTGTCAAAAATCCAAGCAACAAACAGAAATCATGCAAGGTTGCGTTAATTTTGCAGCAGAACAATATAAACAGATGACAATAAAGTAGAAACAATGTAAAAAATACAGAACGTAAACAACTGCACCATTTTTTCTTCGTTTTTTTTTCAGCTTAACGCATTTTCACACACATTCCGACAACTGTTTAATGTGACTGTCCCGCTTCCATTCTCTTCACTGCAGAGAGTCTGATAGGCGACTCCTCTGTGCCACACGGCACCGTCTGTGACTGTGTACACCACGACCGCTGTTGTCGGACTACTCGACAAATACTGCCTCGTTTGATGGGTGCTCTGACGTCATCGTTGGCGTTACCGGAATGTCATCGTTCATGCAGATCACGATTGTATGGACGTCTGTTGACATTTGCTATGATTATATCGTGAATTATACAGACAACGGGGGAATAGTGGTTTAATTTTGGACACCAGTGCAGACTGTGGAGATAAGAGTCAGCTTTCATGTTCGTTAATAAACACGCAAAAATACAAGAACTTCTAGCCATTCTCGAAACGTGAGACGTTGATTGGAAATTCGGCAACGAAAACGCCCAACAACAACAAAACATAATCGTAATGGATATTTTGCAACTTGCGCAGTTGTTAAATTTTTCATCGAGTGCAGATAAAACTAAAGTTCAGACGAGGTCGGCTGTCATAGACAGGACATTACCGACTGTCACTCACGCAGACACACGCACACACACACACACACACACACACACACACACACACATATATATATATATATATATATATATATATATATATATATATATATATATATATATATATCTTGGACAGTTTCCAGCCACTGGCTGGGTCTGTCGGGAACACAAGCCTCTCCATCGTGTTCTGTCTTTCCACCATTCCCCCTCTTCCACCTTCGTCCAGTTCTCTCCTCTTCTCGCTACACACTCCTTCACTCCCTTCACCCATCTATCTCTTGGTCTTCCCCTGGGCCTCTTCCCCTCCAGTTGCAGATCAAACATCCTCTTTGGAATTCTTCCCTCATCCATTCTCTTCATGTGTCCATACCACTGCAGTCTTGATTTTTCTATCCTGTCCTGTACTGGTTCCTCCTTTAGTCTTTCCCTCACATACACATTTCGCAATCTGTCTCGTCTTGTTACACTCAACCTGCTTCTCTGGAACTTCATTTCACTAGCTTGTATTCTACTTTTGTCGCTTTTATGCATTACCCAAGTCTCACTTCCGTATGCCAATATGGGGACAAAGTAGGTTCGGTATATAATTCCCTTGGATTTCTGTGGCACCTCCTTGCTCCAAATAAGCCCCCTAATGCATTTGAAGAACTGCCCTGCTTTTCTGCACCTTTCATTTATTTCCATTGCGTTTCCCCCCTTACTTTCAATCATGCTTCCCAGGTACTTGAAGTTCCCTACCACTTGTAGTTTTACCCCTCCACAAGTTATATCCACATTTGGCCTATTCTTCTTCCTTGTTGTGACAATTATTTCACTTTTCTTTGCAGAGAAATGCATTCCATATTGTGCTGCCGTTGCCTCCCATACATCTAACTGCTCTTGCACCTCCTTCTCGCAATTTCCCCATAACATCAGGTCATCGGCAAAAAGCACTGCTTTCATTTTATGATCTCCAATCGCATCTGATACTTGCTGTAGGATTTCATCCATAACAATAATAAACAATAAAGGTGAAAGTGCACTTCCCTGTCGCAGCCCATTTTCCAGCTTGAACCATGCAGTACGTTCCCTCCCCACTTTCACACAACTCTCACTTCCCTCATACATTTTTCTGACTTTTTGTGTTATCTCTTCATCTATCCCTTTTGCTTTCAGCACATCCCAGAGCTTGTCCCTATAGATACTGTCATACGCCTTCTCAATATCTAAAAAGGCCATGATTAAGTCCTTCCCGTACTCATAGTGCCTTTCCTGCAGTTGCCTTACCGCAAATATGAGGTCCGTTGTTGATCTTCCCGGTCTGAAACCATACTGCTCCTCTTGCAGTCTACTTTCAATACTGCTTCTTATTCTCTTCTCCAGGATGTTTTCATAGATTTTTCCACAGTGGCATAGCAGGGTAATTCCTCTGTAGTTCTCACATCTCCTTTTATCCCCTTTCTTGAAGATCGGGACTATAATTCCTTTCTTCCAATCCTCAGGAATTCTGTTCTCCTTCCACACCACCCTCAGCACTCTGTATAGCCACTGGGTTCCTACTTCTCCTGCTGCTCGTATCATATCCACTGTTACTTCATCCCAACCTGGTGCCTTGCCCCCTTTCATCCTCTTTATGGCTTCTTCCACTTCATTCCAAGTTAGATCATCAATTTCCGCACTATTATAATCGTCTGCTGCCTTAGGCTCTCCATCGCTGTTAGTTACCCGCTTGGCGGCATTCAACAGATCTTCAAAGTACTCCTTCCAAATCTTTTTGAGCTCATGCATTTCCTCCACAACTCTTCCATTATTATCTATGATCCTCAGGCACTCGCTTCTGTCGTTCCTCTTATTTCTTACCATGGTGTAAAGTACTTTTTTGTTCCCTTCACTGTCCTCTTCTAACATTCTTGTCCATTTTTCCATCCACTTCTTCTTCTCCGCCCTTACTATGGTCTGTGCCGCTTTCTTGCTTTCCTTATATTTTACCATAGCTTCCTCTGTTCGGGTCTGGAACCATTCTCTGAAGGCTTCGTTCTTTCGAAGTACTGCCTCTTTACATATGTGGTTCCACCATGGGGTTTCCTTAATTCTCCTCTTTGTGCTAGTTCTTCCGCACACAGTCTCAGCTGCCTCAACTAGAGCCCTCTTAAAATCTCCCCATTCTTCTTCCACTGTTCTCTGATCTTCCTTTGGCAGCTTCTTCCTGATCAGTGTCTGGTACTGGGTCCTCCGTTCATCCTCTTTCAGCATCCATGTCTTCAACCTTTTCTCCTGTATGTCTGTTGCCCTTCTATCTTTTTTCTCTCTCAGGGTGGCTACCAACAGCTGATGGTCACTGTCTAAGGCCTC
Source organism: Schistocerca piceifrons (assembly GCF_021461385.2). Classification (NCBI taxonomy): domain Eukaryota; kingdom Metazoa; phylum Arthropoda; class Insecta; order Orthoptera; family Acrididae; genus Schistocerca; species Schistocerca piceifrons. Next base: position 1,837,769 of record NW_025728233.1, on the reverse strand, counting down.
AGACGGAATGACCTTAACATCTGTGAGGCTGCTCATCATCTGCCTATCCACTAGTACATAGTCTACTACTGAAGTTTGGGACCAGTCTCCACTGTACCAAGTTATTTTGTGGCTACTTCTCTTCTTGTACCAGGAATTTGCGATCGCCAGCTCATTCCTCTTGCAGAATTCCAGCAACAATTTTCCTTCTCTATTTCGGTTCTCCCAGCCCTCTGGTCCCATTATCTCCTCGAATCCTTTCCTGTCTGTGCCAACATGTGCATTAAGGTCCCATATTATAATCTGATTACCTCCATCTAGCTGCTTTTGCATGTCATCTTCAAATTCCTCCTTCTCCTTTTTTGTACACCCCACCTGTGGGGCATATGCTTGGATGATTTCAATGCTTTTTCCCTTCACTCGTACTCTGGCTTTTATCATTCGATCATTGATACCTTCCACCTCCTCCTGCAGACCCTCTCTGACCACTATTGCCACTCCATTTCTTCCCCTCTCATTCCCTATCCAGTACAGTTTACATCCTTTACTTAGTGGTTTTTCACCAACTCCTCTCCACCTAGTCTCAGCAAGTCCCAAGATGTCCAATTTCCTCCTTTCCATCATTTCTACAATTTCTTCTAACTTCCCAGTTAGAGTCCTTACGTTTAAGGTGCCCAGTCGTAAACCATCTCGTAATCCTTTTCCATTGCTTGGTCGGTTTCCTTTAAATCCGTTCCGTGATCCGAGGCATGTTCCCTTTTTGAAAGCAGTTGATTTATCCACTACTGGCTTGCTAGGCCTATCGCAGCTTCACCAGAGCCCCGTTAGCCGTCACGTTTCAGGGTTCCCATAGGGCCTTCCCAGCTACCGTAGCGGTCCTGGGGCACACGAAGTCCCCGCTGTACATCGCCCCTATAGGCAGTCCCCTACTTTGTGCCGTTGCCCATCTCCCACGACTTGGACGAGGGGTTGGACTTATGGGGACTTTTGGCAGCTATAAATATGAACCAATACTTCGAGAAAAGAGTATTCGGAAAACGGAAATCATTTTATTATTTTTCAACGACAGTACACAGTGATATCATCACCTGTAACTCTACTGTCCGAATTGTAAAGAAAGTAGCTAGTCTTCTAATAATGAAAGGTAAATGAGGTGTAAAGCTAAACCTAACAGGAAAAGTATCACGCACGCTTATAACGCTGCACGAAAATTTGCAAGAGTGTACTTACGAGATGACATTGCTTGTGGGTTTTCAAAGCAATATTCAATTTTTATACCACGAAAAATCATTTCTAGTTATATAGCTGGGTAGATAATATACATATCCTGAAAAAAATATATTTAAAGATGTACATTTTTCTGCTCTGGGAATTTGGTGAGCGTAAAAAACCGAAATAGTTATGATAGGTCTCAAAGAAAAAAAAAAAAAAAAAACAGAGTACAAGTTTACAAAAATCTGCAACCTAACAGCTAGCGTCAAATGAGGCGTAATGCAACAATTTATTTTAAGCTGTGTGGTAATACGAAGTTGGTTTACTAAGTGTAGTGAAAAATCAAGGGAAAAAGTTGCTCGATAAACAACTCACCTTACTTCTGGACGTTGTCTCCCATGAGGGAAACACACGTGGTCCAGCGATCTTCCAGCATTTTCATCCCATCAATAGAAATAGGTTCTGTCATACTCTTCGAAATACTCGTTGACTGCGGCCGTAACGTTTTCATTTGTTGAAAATTCCTCCCCAGGAAACTAAAATTTCTGGTTAGGGTACCGAAAAAAGTAACTTGGAGCTGAGCTTCGTGTGCAAAGCGAATGAGGAAGCAGTTCAAAGCCCAGTTACACCATTATCACTGATGTGTGGGATGGAGAATTATACTGGTGAAAGAGCACTTTTTTGTGTGCCAGCCTAGGTTTTCCTTCAGCCAACACAGTGTAAAATGATCCAGCAATGAAGCATAATAAGGTTCAGGTTCGGTTCTACGTTTTCCCAGCTAATCAATGAGGATTATTCCTTGAGACTCGCAATAAACAGCACGGCACTGGAGAATTATGAACCAATCTCATTGTACATTGGTACATACATTTGCTACATGATGAAGAGGAGTACTGTAATCCAAGAACTGTCAAGAAACTTATTACCTCCTCCCTAAGGTATCTCATGAAATGATCTTCATGTCAGAGCTATCGCAGGCGTCAGTGCAGAATTCGAGCATAGGGCGTTTTTGAGGTACCCGAGACAATGTTTCTCACACGGTAGCTGATGTCGACGTTTATTGGAAGCTAAGAAGCCCAATAAAGCATCTTCCCTGACAGTCACATGCTGAATGGCTGTATTTTTAAGAATACCTCTATACAGACTCACAAGACGAAAAAGTATCACTATAGACTCTTTGAGGTCTACCTGCATATGTGGATGACGAAGCCGTCGTCGACTCCCCTGTCCAGCATGCTCTGGACGCCTCCCTCGTGCAGACGGACAGCCCTAGGACGTTGACGTCCAGTGTGTGCTGCCACTCGGCTGTCTCTCCAGCTGGGAACACAGCATGCCGCCATCATCAGTCAGCAATAAAGCGAAGGACGAGGCCTGCAGTGAAATCGTGTGTACCGTCACATCATTCGAAAAAAAAGCATCATTCGAATTGCTTACGCTATTAAAGTTACTGACCCCGTATACAATGAAGCTACTCAGAACAATTTTATGTGTAGTGACAGGGCATCGTCGTTTAAGCCGATTCTGTAATCCTCGTCACAAGAAGTCGAGTGCATACTGTTGTATCTACGTCTTCACAGCCACTTTATGTCACAAGTACTATCAATTTGAGACTGTGAAGACTGTCTTCCACAGGGTCCAACCTGTAAAAGTCGGAGGGTGTCACTTCTGAACTGTGCAATGGGTAAGGGATGTTGGTCCAGTGTAAGAAGGTGCCAGATTAGCTGCCAAAGATTCGTGCAGTTTGGCATTACTATTGTGAATTTGGTTCGCTTTCTTATTCTTGTGTAATGTCTTCCGGGTAATGACGCCTTTATGCATGCGAAAGGTGAACGAGTCTCTCGCTATTTATTAACAGCGGCATTACAGAAAATCAAGAACCGCGTCCTTATTATTCCAAAAATAGAAATAATGAATTTTTTTGCTGCTGGTTGCCTCTTACATTTGTTTAGCATTCGGAAGAAGATACGTCGCTTGTACCTGGACCTTTATTATTCTGGATTATATACAGTGTGGTCGGAAACAATCTGAAAACCTTTTGAGGGTGTTGGAGAGTAGGCTGAGTTGAGAAATAGTTGTTAAGAAAAGAACTCGATACGTTGCTCCGTTTCCGAAATAGTAAGCACTGAATGTCCTTGAGTGCGCAAATTCAAGCGGCCCGCCAGATTCAATTAGTATCAGTTGTTATAACATGGATGCCAACTTTCGAGACTGAAGCCTTCGGCTCTGTTTCGATCCTTACTACCGTCCCATGATTATTTATTCTGGCGATCTCTTGCTCGGTATTCGGGAAACAAACGAACATGTTTGGCGACACTGTCTCTGGCGGTCCTCTTGAATTTGCGCGCTCAAGTTGCAACGGCCTGACTTCCATTGCCTTTTATTCGGACACGGCGCAAAGTACTGAATTATTTCTCAGCGCAACTTACCCTGCAACAGCATTAAGTGCTATTCAGACTGTTTCTGGCAACTCTGTACATTCACGTTTCATCACCGGCCAGTAGATGGGATGCAACGATATCTTTGTTGGCTTCCAATACTTGCAAACTTCTCTTTATCAGTCGCAATCCAATAGATTCACACATTCTGATAGTACAAATTTTCCTCCATTCTGCGTAATGCTTTTGGAACGCAAACCATGTTCTTTGAAAGCTCTCAGTTTCTTAAACATTTCTCTGCATAAATAGACTTTCGCCTCGCTGAGGATTTGTGTCCGTGATTTTAGTATAAAGTGTCCCACTTTTGACACCTTGAAACAGTACGTAACACTGTAATTCCTTTACTAACAAAAAAATTTATTTCATTATATTTCATGAATCTCATATTTTATTTTTCAATTTCAGTATTGCTTAAATGTTTTGAAGGAATCATCATAAATCATTTGTAACTGATGTTTTATCAGAAAGGTGCCTCAAAACCAACATGCATTAAATTTATGAATTTAAACTACAAAGAACACAGGTAAAACAAAACAAGTCGCCTGTAGTGAGAAGTTCGTAAAATAAATCAATCGTACTGTGCAGATGGAATCTGTTGCCTAATTGAAAAACGACTCAACTTAAACAAAAATCATTGAAACGAGTTCTGTAGGTTAGAAATATCTATAATACCAAAGATATGCGTAACTTTGTGTTACAAAATCAAAGTGGTTGTGCCAAACTTACACTAATGATGCGGCAGGGAATCATTCCATCGTGTAACACTGGTTAAAAATGGATAAAGGTAAGAGGATAGTTGGACAAGCGTTAGCTCGCCCTCTCGGATCAATCCAACGAGTAAAACGATGTTAACCTGGTATGTAGTCTCTCTCTCTCTCTCTCTCACTCACTCACTCACTCACTCACTCACTCTCTCTATTTGTTTAGTCGATTCCCACTAACCATGACCCCATGAACTAAGGCACGCTAATTTCTTCTGTGCTGCATTTTCTCCTGCAGGCGTTCCAGTTTCGAATCCATTACTGCGATGACCCCGTCGATCCATCTCATCCTTGGCCGCCCATTTCTTCTGCCTCCGATCTTGCCCAGTATTACCGCATTTTCCATCGAATGGTGTCTTCTAGTAATGACCCCAAAGTAGGACTGTTTTTTTTTGTTTGTTTGTTTGAGAATTATACCGTCGAAGCAACAGTCTGGTTTTATCTTCTGTATTCGTACTCTTTGCAGTCCATGAAACTCTTAAGAATTTCCTTCCAATACCACAATTCAGAGGTATATATTCCACGCCGTCCAGCCTTCTTGCGACTCAGGTCTTACATCCGTATATCACAATTTACTATAAGGTTTTTTGTTTTAAAGTTACGTCTCTACTCCTTAAAACACTGTCGAAGTTGTACCTCCCCCATCCTCAAAGCAACAACGGTTTCTTGTTTTGGTGGCTGCATTCACCAACACAGAAAATACCTCCGTTTTTTCTCCTCCAGTATGCCATGCAGTGATACATGCAGTTGCACAATTTTCGTTTCCTTGACGTTCACCCTCGGACCAGCAGGATGTTTAACTCTCTTTCACCTTCTGCAACCAGTATGGTGTCATCTACATATGTAAGATTACTTATATCAATCTCAGCTAATTGAATTCCAGTTTATTCTTCATCATGTCCAGCATTCCTCATAGTGTCCACTGTTGAGCCAACTGACTTTCATCCTTTCCTGTCGCAAGGTTGAACTCCCCTTAGTAGCGTTGCAGGCATGTGTCATTGTAGGGGGGGGGGGGCGGAAGAGGGTGTAGAGGTGGAGCAGGGAACAATGGAAGAGAATCATTCTACGGTTGGGGGGGGGGGGGTTACCAACGAAGATGGGACCAAGATTTATACCGACCCACTCCTGACGAAGGTGCGTCTTAACAAGATAACATTAAAGGCCGGCAGTATGAATAAGCACCATCCACCCTGTACACAAGCAATTGACCAAAATAACTAAAATCTTACATGACATTTTAATTATTCTTCAAAAAAAGTGTTCAGATGTGTATGAAATCTTATGGGACTTAACTGCTAATGTCATCAGTCCCTAAGCTTGTACACTACATGTTGTTGTTGTTGTTGTTGTCTTTAGTCCTGAGACTGGTTTGATGCAGCTCTCCACGCTACTCTATCTTGTGCAAACTTCTTCATCTCCCAGTACTTACTCCAACCTAAATCCTTCTGAATCTACTTGGTGTATTCATCTCTTGGTCTCCCTCTACGATTTTTACCCTCCACGCTGACCTCCAACGTTAAATTTGTGATCCCTTGATGCCTCAGTACATGTCCTACCAACCAGACCCTTCTTATAATCAAGTTGTGCCACGAACTCCTCCCCAATTCTATTCAATACCTCCTCATTAGTAATGTGATCTATCCACATAATCTACAGCATTCTTCTGTAGCAACACATTTCGAAAGTAGCTATTCTCTTCTTGTCCAAACTATTTATCGTCCATGTTTCACTTCCATGCAAGGCTACACTCCATACAAATACTTTCAGAAACGACTTCCTGACACTTCAATTTATACTCGATGTTAACAAATTTCTCTCCTTCAGAAACGCTTTCCTTGCCATTGCCAATCTACAATTTATATCCTCCCTACTTCGACCATCATCAGTTATTTTGCTCCCCAAATAGCAAAAATCCTTTAATACTTTAAGTGTCTCATTTCCTAATCTAATTCCCTCAGCATCATCCGACTTAATTCGACTACATTCCATTATCCTCGTTTTGCTTTTGTTGATGTTCATCTTATATCCTCCTTTCAAGACACTGTCCATTTCGTTCAGCTGCTATTCCGAGTCTTTTGCGGTCTCTGACAGAAATACAATGTCATCAGCGGACCTCAAAGTTTTTATTTCTTCTTCATGGATTTTAATACCTACTCCGAATTTTTCTTTTGTTTCCTTTACTGCTTGCTCAATATACAGATTGAATAACATCAGGGAGAGGCTACACCCCTGTGCCACTTCTTTCCCAACAGCTTCTTCGCTTTCATGCCCCTCGACTCTTATAACTGCCATCTGGTTTCTGTACAAATTGTAAATAGCCTTTCGCTTCCTGTATTTTACCCCTGCCACCTTCAGAATTTGAAAGGGAATACTTCAGTCAACATTGTCAAAAGCCCTCTCTAAGTCTGCAAATGCTAGAAACGTAGGTTTGCCTCTCGTTAATTTATTTTCTAAGATAAGTCGTAGCGTCAGTATTCCCTCACGTGTTCCAACATTTCTACAGAATCCGAACTGATCTTCCCCGAGGTCGGCTTCTACCAGTTTTTCCATTCGTCTGTAAAGAGTTCGCGTTAGTATTTTTCAGCTGTGACTTATTAAACTGATAGTTCGGTAATTTTCTCATCTGTCAACACCTGCTTTCTTTGGGATTGGAGTTATTATATTCTTCTTGAGGTCTGAGGGTATTTCACCTGTCTCATACGTCTTGCTCACCAGATGGTAGAGTTTTGTCAGGACTGGCTCTCGCAAGGCCTTCAGTAGTTCTAATGGAATGTTGTCTAATCCCGGGGCCTTATTTCTACTCAGGTGTTTCAGTGCTCTGTCAAATTCTTCACGCAGTATCGTATCTCCCATTTCATCTTCATCTACATCTTCTTCCATTTCCATAATATTGTCCTCAAGTACATAACCTTTGTATAGACCTTATATATACTCCTACCACATCTCTGCTTTCCCTTCTTTGCTTAGAACTGGGTTTCCATCTGAGCTCTTGATATTCATACAAGTAGTTCTCTTTTCTCCAAAGGTCTCTTTAATTTTCCTGTAGGCAGTATATATCTTACCCCCAGTGAGATAAGCCTCTACAGCCTTACATTTGTCCTCTAGCCATCCCTGCTTAGCCATTTTGCACTTCCTGTCGATCTCATTTTTGAGACGTTTGTATTCCTTTTTGCGTGGTTCATTTACTGCATTTTTATATTTTCTCTTCATCAATTAAATTCAATATGTCTTCTGTTACCCAAGGATTTCTACTAGCCCTCGTCTTTTTACCTACTTGATCCTCTTCTGCCTTCACTATTTCATCCCTCAGAGCTACCCATTCTTCGTCTACTGTATTTCTTTCCCCCATTCGTGACAATCGTTCCCTTATGCTCTCCCTGAAACTCTGTACAACCTGTGGTTTAGTCAGTTTATCCAGGTCCCATCTCCTTAAATTCCCACCTTTTTGCAGTTTCATCAGTTTTAATCTACAGTTCATAACCAACAGATTGTGGTCAGAGTCCACATCTGCCTCTGGTAATGTCTTACAATTTAAAACCTGGTTCCAAAATCTCTGTCTTACCGTTATATAATCTATATGATACCTTCTAGTATCTCCAGGATTCTTCCATGTGCACAACTTTCTTTTATGATTCTTGAACCAAGTGTTAGTATGATTAAGTTGTGCTCTGTGCAACATTCTACCAGACGGCTTCCTCTTTCATTTCTTACCCCCAATCCATACTAACCTACTATGTTTCCTTCTCTCCCTTTTCCTACTCTCGAATTCCAATCACCCATGACTATTAAATTTTTCGTCTCCCTTCACTACCTGCATAATTTCTTTTATCTCATCATACATTTCATCAATTTCTTCTTCATCTGCAGAGCTAGTTGGCATATAAACTTGTACTACTGTAGTAGGCGTGGGCTTCGTGTCTATCTTGGCCACAATAATGCGTTCACTATGCTGTTTGTAGTAGCTTACCCGCAATCCTATTTTTTTATTCAGTATTAAACCTACTCCTGCATTACCCCTATTTGATTTTGTGTTTATAACCGTGTAGTCACCTGACCAGAAGTCTTGTTCCTCCTGCCACCGAACTTCACTAATTTCCACTATATCTAACTTTAACCTATCCATTTCCCCTCTTAAATTTTCTAACCTACCTGCCCGATTAAGGGATCTGACAGTCCACGCTCCGATCCGTAGAACGCCAGTTTTCTTTCTCCTGATAACGACGTCCTCTTGAGTAGTCCCCGCCCGGAGATCCGAATGGGGGACTATTCTACCTCCTGAATATTTTACCCAAGAGGACGCCATCATCATTTAACCATACAGTAAAGCTGCGTGCCCTACACGCTACGTAACCTAAATTATCCTAAGTACAAACACACACACCCATGCCCGAGGGAGGACTCGAACCTTCGCCGGGTCCAGCCGCACAGTCTATGACTGCAGCGCCTGAGGCCGCACGGAATTAGCCGAAGCTGAATGTGTAAAACATTTGATGAGCCCAGGAAGATCACAAACGCTTATGCAAACGTTTGTGGAGGATGCAGTGTCTGTCGAACGTTCGCCAAAAGAAGTCCATTCGTAAACGGTCGGCGGAATTGGGAGTTCTAAACTCTACATTACAAAATCATATCAGGAATGATTACAAGCTAAAGCATTTAACCCTTCGTTTGCAAACGAACTGCATGGTAACAACATCCGAAAAGTCATTAGGCTTGTGTGGGTGAATTCTTGATGTCTTAGCAACTCTTCCTTCAAGTGACAGATTGTTTTTCTTTGACAAGTGTGCAATATATCGCAGTGCAAGAGACAGAAAGGTTTCTGGAGTAAAGAAAACCCATATTTTTATGACGAACTAGAACACAACCCAACACATGTCCTGACGTTGGCTGCAATGTCTGCAACCCACTTGGTAGCTCTATATTTCTTCAACTCTTCTGTGAACCACACTGCTTATGTCACCATGCAACGCGATTGGTTTATTCCGCATCTGCAAGATCTGGAACTGCTCGGGCGTATGTGGTTTCAGCAGGATAGGGCACCAGTCCATTCTGTTATCGCCGTTAGAGAATGCTTCAATGAGATATTTTATTATAAACGGACTGGATGTTGTTCTGTCCACTCGCTTGTACCTTTGGAGTGGCCGCTTCGAAGTTGTGATCTGTCATCCTGTGAGCAATGCATTTTAAGTGGTTCATAAAATGGAAGGTTTCTGTCACACGTTGCGAGACAGATGTACTTAAGAATTTTGTTCGGCGAACGTTTACTGCCATCATGGCAGAAATTTGGAGGAGAATTTCGCATCTTACATGTAAGAGAATCACACTGTGTTGTGAAAACGGTGGCGTACCCAGACACTCCGGAATAAATAATTAAGAACAGTCACACAACCTCAAAGATGTCCTCTGTCATGTTGCCATATGAACACAGTGTCAACATCTAAGTATATACGGACACACCATAGGGGGTAATGCGACTTTGTGATCACTCGTTGGTCTTCCGGGTAATCCACTTTCCAAAATTCAAATCTCAATGACGGCTCGGAAGTTCTTAATTGCCGAGAACATAAAACAAATTTTTCCACAAATTATTAGTGAAAAGGATTTTTCTTCACTTGTGAAGATTTCCAATCACACATTAACCATTTGGAATTAACATCGTCCCTCACATATGGTTAAAAATAATATTTGACCGGGGAAAACATCTGAAAACCTATCACGAGCTTCTAGAATCCATTGCACGCAGCGTCGCCGCTGTATTGCTTTCCAAATGTGGACCAACAGGCTTTTAAGCAATTGATCATTATGTTTTTTCTCATAAGTGTGTAAAAGATTTTACCAATTGTTGAATGGCAGTTTATTCTGGCTATAATAACGCATTATTAATCTGTGCCGCCTACCAGGATAACTGTCTAGGCCTGTACAGCACACGTCTTGGAGACTCATTCAAACCCCAGACAGGTCAGCCCAATGTTGCGCCGCTACTGCCGCTGTTAATCAACGGACGACCGCCTTCACTAACATGAAATGTATTCGCAGTAGCGATTATGGGCAACCATCAGCTGTATAATGGAATGATTGTAATTGTCGTTGTACGGAAATTACTACAGATCAGAACAAAGCAGACTAGCAGGTGGGCATTATCTGAAGCTAATTCCACAGGTTCGAATACTGTAATACACTGGTGTCCCCCTCATACCGCAGCACTACAGTTACTGCAACTGTCAGCCTGTGTCCCAGCTCGAGGTAGTTCCTGCTTATACGTATATAGGACGAAATTAGGCCTCCCTCGTGTGTGTGTGTGTGTGTGTGTGTGTGTGTGTGTGTGTGTGTGCTAAGAGATTCCTCCTGCTTATATTTCGTTCAAATTCCATGAGCCGTGAACAACAGCTACGTCTCCTATCGCTAGTCTCAACAACTGGTTTATCTCGCAGTGTGTTTGCCGTTTCAACATGGCATTGCCTTATCTGCCCGCCTGTGAACGCCTAATGCTATTAGTTTTCTTTGGCTACGTGGTCTATAGCTGGGCTCGTGATATGGCTTACCACCACACACTGCCTTTGCTATTTCATCATGGAACTGCTTCATCTGCCATCTTGGAACGTCGTAGACGGCTGGTTTGCTTTCGGCATTTTCCCAGAGTAGCTTATGATTCTTTTCTTTGTTGTACCTGCTGCCTCTTTTCCTCTTTCATTGACTAAGCGTATCAAACTTAGTGAACTGAACGATGCTTTATCGAAAATTGTATCAATAATATGTGACAACTTTGCTTCTTATGCTACACGCAGTTTGTACTGCAAAAATGAGTAGTGGTTGCTTCTGTGAGGGCGCGCTCGCACGCGATCGTACTGGCGCCACTTCTGCGCGCGTTCCATCGATTCTAGCCCTCGTCGTATCATCTTTGCTTGGTTGAGTGTTACCTTTGTGGCTGTGTAGTAAGGAGTGGTGTATGGAAGACGGATCTGGACGGGTGTGCCTGATTACCCTGCGTAATGACCGATGCAGAGAGTTGAAACCGCTGGCCGTTAGTCTGTAGGTGCCCTCCTTTACCTGCAGCGTTTACCGTTGCTTCGGGTGAGCTGAGAGGGCAAAAAGCGGCTCTCGTCGCATGTATCGTGGTTACGAAATACATCAGTCAATTGTGGCGGCCTAGATACGCCGAGGTGTACTGAACCTCTTGTTAGCAGCTACCAGCAGGAGGGCAGTATTATCCAGTTCCTACTTGGAGTCCTGAAGCTATTGACCTCCTTCGCATTTATGTGAAATCATGTACGAAGACTATTCAGTAACTGCTCTACTTAAAGACTGTTAATTCTCGTGTGGTGCTAGCTGGCCAGGTATCCGGTTCTTTTATGCCTTTCAGTAACACCTTTTGGACCTGTGTGTGTCAGTCTGGAGGTTTCTGTAAGCGCCAAGCTAGTATTTTGCAATGGTAATCTGGTTCCTGAAATCACTGTTATCATTATTCGATACTACTGAGTGTGATTTTTCTTTGTTGTAGACGTTATGGCCTTCTTTCAAATGACTTTGTACATTTTTCCTTGTTATTTCTAGGAAGGTTAACTTGCTATGTTTATGAGCGGGGCGCTCCTGTGCTAAAGTTTTAATAGTTGGTATACTTGCGAATAATTTTAATTTTCCGTTTAAATACTACTGTGTAAATTAATTTCTGTCAAACGTGTCTGCTGTTTGTCGTTTGGTGCATGTCGACAGCTTTGTATAGGCAGTTGTTGACGCATTGCTCTTCTGCTGGTCCGATGCAGGAACGCGTCTTCCTTCTGCTTCGGCGGCTTTCCCGTCAACGCACGAGGCCTAGGTGTTGGCAGGTCACACACGCTTCTGCGAATTTCTCATTTCCACCTCAAGCTGGGCAGTTTATTGCCATTCTTTTGGCATCATGACTTTGGTCATTTTGAGAAAGTAATATTGTCAGTGTTTCTGTTATTGTAAGATCATTGTAATTCACATGGTTCAAATGGCTCTGAGCACTATGCGACTCAACCAACATTATATGTACTTGTTGTGGTGTCACCGCCAGACACCACACTTGCTAGGTGGTAGCTTAAATCGGCCGCGGTCCATTTAGTACATGTCGGACCCGCGTGTCGCCACTGTGTAATCGCAGACCTAGCGCCACCACCAAGGCAGGTCTCGTGATACGAGAGAGCTCTCGCCCCAGTTGTACGAGAACCTAGCTACCGACCAGATGTACGAAGCCTTTCTCTCTCATTAGCCGAGAGACAGAATAGCCATCAGCTAAGTTAATGGCTACGAACTAGCAAGGCGCCATTAGCCATACAGTGATTGTACTTAAAGTCTCCTGTGTATCGTCAAGATCGATGTACCACAATGTTTGAGTAAAGTTAAGTATTAAACCTGCTCCGTACTTTTCTTCCTAACATTAATTACGTATCCTGTTCCAGTACTTCACGCCGTCTGCGTTAGTCTAGCTTGCCTTTTCAGCCATCTCAACTTCACGGTGTCGGCCCAGATACCGACACAACATTGGCGACGAGGGAAAAGAGTTCTTTCTGATTGCTTACATTTAATTGTGTCATGGCTTCGCCACATTCTCCAGATGTACTGTCCGAATTTTATCGCTTGCAGAATCAGCAGACGCAGGCGTTACTGGATGCCCTTGGACAGCTCGTCCAGGGTCAACGTACCATTCAAACCGATGCGGCCGCCGCCGCTTCTTCGCTACCGCTGCCACTGAACGCTGTTGCACCTCCCTTTCGACCATACGTGGCAGCCGATGAGACCTGGTACGAGTGGTCTCGCCAGTTCAACTTTCATCTAGCAGCCTACAGAATTCAAGGTAAAGAGCGGCAGCCGTTTTTGCTTTCTTGTGTCGGTGTGTCCACATACCGTGTGATAGTGAAATTGTTTCCCAGACGCGACGTAGCAACTCTGTCCTACGAGGAAATTTTATCTGCATTAGATGCCTATTTCAAAGAAACAGTTAATGTGGTTGCAAAACGGTATACGTTCTTTCGTACAAAACGTACGGCCGGTCAAACTAATAGGGAGTGGGTAGCAACATTGCAAGGCCTTACTAGGGACTGTGCCTTTGAATGTGACTGTGGTCTTTCTTATTCAGATACAATGGTGCGTGATGCAATTGCACAGAACGTTTCTGATGTTCGCATACGGGAGCAAATTTTGAAACTAGTTCATCCCTCCCTTCAACAAGTGATAGACATATTGGATAGACAGAAGTCTTAGCGTGGCCAAAAGCCACTTCCCCTTGGCAACGCTTGCACATTGATTTTGCTGGTCCATTCTGGAATGCTCGATGGTTGGTTCTGGTCGACGCCTTCCGTAATTTTCCTTTTGTTGTCCGGATGTCTTCCACGACGTCCTCCGCCACCATCCAAGCGTTGTCTGCTATCTTTTGCATTGAAGGTCTTCCGCAGACTATTGTTCCCGACAATGGCCCACAATTCATGTCCGCAGAATTTCAGTCATTCTGCCAGGCCAATGGTATTCAACATCTGACATCCGCGCCGTTTTCGCCTCAGTCCAACGGTGCCGCTGAACGATTGGTCCGGACTTTCACGTCACATATGTTGAAATTGAAAGAGTCGCATTCTCGGGAGGACGCATTGTTGCTCTTTTTGTCTTCGTATCGCTCTCAGCCCCGAGATGGTCGCTCGCCGGCTGAGTTGCTCCACGGTCGTCCTCATCGCACCTTGATGTCTTTGCTGCATCCGCCGCATCAGGTTCCTGTGCAGCGGCAGACTCCTGCTTTTGCTCCAGGCGACGTTGTATTTTATCGCCACTATCGAGGTTCACGGCGTTGGCTCGCAGGGCGCATTCTTCGCTGCCTCGGCCGCGCGATGTATTTGGTTTTGGGGACCTCTGGTGAGGTGCGTCGGCATCTCAATCAGCTGCGCCTCTGTCGTCGCTCGGGTTCTGCCGCTCCCCGTCTGCTTTCAGCGACGGTGCCGTCCGGTCAGCGCCCTGGGGACCCATCTACTGGCTCGCCTCATCCCCAGGTGTTACCGACGATGCCTTGCATTTTGCCCCATGGCGACGCGCCGCCGCAGCAGCAGCAGCCGCCGCCGCCGCCGCCTGTTCTCCCGCCGGCGTCGCCCGCATTAGACGCTTCGCTGCAGCCGCCAAGCGCCTCCCAGGGTCACGCGCCGCCGATCGCTTCCCGTGACCAGCTGTCCTCCGCCATGGAACTCCCGCCCGCTCCGGACCACATGACGTCATCGCGCGTCGGCTACCCCGACGCAATGGAGGTTGATCCTTCGGTCCCTCCTGTCTCTTTACGGGCGCATACACCGCATGTTGACGTGCACCCTGGACTAGTTTTTCAGGCGTTTCCTAGCTCCCCTCGGACCGAATGGCCGGGTGCGGGTGGCACAGCCTCGCCTGTTGTTAGGCTCCCCACCTCATCGCATACGTCAACATGTGGTCCTCCCCACGGCGGGCGGAAGCCTTATCACACGACCGTTCGCCGATTTGCGGGGGAGGAATGTGGTGTCACCGCCAGACACCACACTTGCTAGGTGGTAGCTTAAATCGGCCGCGGTCCATTTAGTACATGTCGGACCCGCGTGTCGCCACTGTGTAATCGCAGACCTAGCGCCACCACCAAGGCAGGTCTCGTGATACGAGAGAGCACTCGCCCCAGTTGTACGAGAACCTAGCTACCGACCAGATGTACGAAGCCTTTCTCTCTCATTAGCCGAGAGACAGAATAGCCATCAGCTAAGTTAATGGCTACGAACTAGCAAGGCGCCATTAGCCATACAGTGATTGTACTTAAAGTCTCCTGTGTATCGTCAAGATCGATGTACCACAATGTTTGAGTAAAGTTAAGTATTAAACCTGCTCCGTACTTTTCTTCCTAACATTAATTACGTATCCTGTTCCAGTACTTCACGCCGTCTGCGTTAGTCTAGCTTGCCTTTTCAGCCATCTCAACTTCACGGTGTCGGCCCAGATACCGACACAACACTTGTGTCCAACGTTTGCCTCGGAGCAGGTCTTGAGCTTACTGTTGCAGTGGAGAAATGGTTCAAATAGCTCTGAGCATTATAGGACTTAACTGCTGAGGTCATCAGTTCCCTAGAACTTAGAACTACTTAAACCTAACTATGTACATCACACACATCCATGCCCGAGACAGAATTCGAACCTGCTACCGTAGCTGTCGCGCGGCTCCTGACTGTAGCGCCTACAGCCGCTCTGCCACCCCGGCCGGCTGCAGTGGAGATGTACGCATTTTAACGCCCTTTATTTGATGTTTTTTGAACTTAAATTCAAGTCCTGCTGTGGGGTTAGTCCAAAGTTGTGCTGTTAGACGCGCAGACGCAGCTCTGCCGCCCGTTTATTTCATCGATTGTTCGTAATCGGTGCGTGTGAATTCCTAAGGAACCAAACTGCTTAGGTCATCGACCCCTAGACTTAAACTCTACTTAAACTAACTTTAGCTAAGAACAACACACTCACCCATGCCCGAGGGAGGTCTCGAACCGCCGGTGAGAGGGGCCGCGCACTCCGTGACATGACGCCTCAAACCTCACGGCCACTCCACGCGCCTTTGTAATCGGGCCATCACTGTGTTGCACCGTTCACATGTTCTTAAACTACCACTTGTGATTTTACGTATACTGCAAATCTCATTATGCATTGCGATATTACTTTAAAAACCTCAATTATCTGTATTAATTTAACGAGATTCTTGGTAACTGTTGGTTGGCTTATGAGAGAATTGCTATTAATTTTTTATTTTTATTTATTTATTTTTTTTTTTCTTGAGGTGAATGATAAATGGCGCACGGAGTTGGCCCACCCTTGCACATGTTTTCCTTAAGTTAATCCCGATCCTTGCTCTGAGTCTCAAACATATCACACGACATGAACAAGACATCCAGCCGTGGGCCAGAGAGAAACAAGAGAAACAGTAAGCGTACAAGAATCCTTTTCAGCACCGGTTCTGAGCGTAATTTACCACCTGTCCATATAAACCGTAAATATCTTTCCAGATTCTTTGCAGCATCATGACGTCTCAAGATTCTTACTTGAATGGAGACGAACTGTGGCTCACTTACTTGTGGGAAGGTTTTCTCTGCAAACGCCGGCGCTGTTGATAAGAACATCGACCCCTCCTAAATTCTCTTTGATCCATTTGAAGGCGCATAGAACATTCTCCTCGCAGGTGCCGTCACATTGCAACGGATAGAGCTTACCCGGAGCGTCCTTCAGTTCTCGAGCCTGCAAGAAATAAACGACAGATTTGTCGAATCTGCACGAGACAGAAGAAAAAAAAATCATTAGGAGATAGATCATGTGTGTCATTTAACAAAATTCCAATCTACACAAGTGAGTGTCGTAACTACATGAACAAAGGAGCTGTTGCCAAGAAGGATGATAATATTTTTGTTTCTCTCCCCAGACCCTCGGAATTCGCGAAGACAGGTAGCCTCACTTAACTTGATCATATGTGTAAAGAAACTTACCATAGTCATTCAATGTTAAGCTTTTACCACTGACTAATCGAATTAAAGCACCAAACAGGTAACAACCAAAAACTTACATTGTCATAATTCTTCAAAGAACTTAAAGCAAATCAGTATGAGAAATAAACAATTTTTAGGACTTCAGTTGGTTTTGTGTTCACTGTTGTACTTAGTGCACCAGAGACTAAAAGACCAGCTCTTCAACTGAACAGTAACCACAATTCAGATAGGATATCTCGCTGGCAGCTGTGACCGAACGGTTCTAGGCGCTTCATTCAGGATCCGCGTGACCGCTATGGTCGGAGGTTCGAATCCTGCCTCGGCCATGGATGTGTGTGATGTCCTTAGGTTAGTTAGGTTTAAGTAGTTCTAAGTTCTAGGGCCTGATGAACTCAAATGTTAAGTGCCATAGTCCTCAGAGCCATTTGAACCATTTTTCAAATAGGATATCGACTATGTCAGGTGTGCCGCTCTACTGGAAGCCAAATGCCCTGCTCTTAATCTATTTATGGTGGAAATCTTCCGCTTTAGACTAGAATTGTGGGGAAACAAGGGTGATGTGGTATGTGCTGTTAGATACTTCGGCCCCAGGTAGTCTGAAGTTGATGGCGCAACATAACGACTCTCTTTCAGGAATCTATTCATAACCTTCCATAAAAGGAAGACGTATGGACAACTTATTACAAAATATAACAACGTAGCAACATATCAGTATCACATGCAGTTCCTGATTTTGTTCTGTTCATTGTGAATGCATTATAAAAGAAAGACAGACACAGCCATAACACAAAAACAGACATAAAGCGAAGTAGCAACGGAAGTAATAGTGGGTTCTTCACTGAGGGACACCGCTAATAAATATGGACTAAATTTCATGACACTATCACTTTCTCTGTCGAACAATGAAAACTGGTTACCCCAATCTAGCTACATCTACTGTTTACAACTACACTGATGGGAAAAATCGCAATATCAAAAAGTGATTAATGTAGAGTAATGAAATTTACGGAATACATTGATTAACATTACGAGGTCATAGGTTAATGTAAGCGCGAGATAAACCATTCTAAATGTGAAATTTTTGTACACTGATAACCCGTGTAGCCACCAGACTGTCGAATGCAAGCATGCAAACGCGCATCCATTGTGTTACACAGGTGCCGGACGTCAGTTTGTGGGAAGGAGTTCTATGCCTATTGCACTTGGTCGGTCAATAAGGAGCGGTTAATCCTGTTGGTGGATGACTCTGGAGTTTTTGTTCGATGACGTCCCATATGTGCTCGATTGGAGACAGATTCGCTGCTCGAATTGGACAAGGCAACATGTCGAGTCTTTGCAGAGCACGTAAGAGTAAAACAGCGGTATGTGGGCGAATATTATCCTGTTGGAAAACAACCCTGGTCTGTTATTCATGAATGGCGGCACAACAAGTCGAATCACCAGACTGACGAACAAATTTGCACCCAGGATGCGTGGGCTGTTCACGAGAGAGCTCTTGCTGTCGTACGAAATATCACCCCACACCATAACTCCAAGTATAGTTCCATGTGTCAAGCACGCAGACAGGATGGTTGCAGGCCTTCAGCTGGATTCCTTCTTACCAACACACTAAGGCAGAACCAACATTCATCAGAAAACACAACAGACCTCCACTCAGCCCTCCAACGAGCTCTCGCTTGATACCACTGAATTCGCAAACGGCAGTAGTTTAGGGTCAGTGGAATTCACGCTATAAAATGTCTGGCTCGGAGCTGTCCTTGGGGTAATCCATTTGTAACGGTCGGTTGTGTCATCGTGGTTCAAAATGCTGCTCAAATGACTGCTGAAGATGCAGTGCAATGTGTCGGAGCCATACTCCCAAACAGATGGTGTTCCCTCTCGGCAGAGCCCCGTGATCGTCCAGAGCCCGGTCTTCTTGCGACCGTACATTCCCGTAACCACCGCTCCCAGCAGTCATGTGCTGTGGTTATATCCCTGCAAGTCCTTCTGCAGTATTGCAGAAAGAACCTCCAGCTCCTCGTAACCCTATTACAGGACCTCGTTCAAACCCAGTGAGGTGTTGATAATGGCGTCTTTGTCCCTGTAAGGGCAACGTTCACTAACATCAACTCACCGCGTATAATCTCAAAGATAACTAACCATTACGACCGCACGTATTTGAAGCCAACCCATTTTGGCTTCTCATAATGGTACTACTAGCGCAAATCTTAAGTGACAAGGGCGAATTGTGAATCGACATCATCTTTAATATGAAGACACACGCTTACCATCTTTCGCTTACGTCGCAAAACTCCTTGGTGTTGAGATTTCCGTCAGTGTATAGGACCACCTCTTCATCTGAGTAATAATCGCAATTTGGATAGGATTTTCATTATATCCGTTTTATTGCAATCTAAGTGGGTGCTCTTAACCCATTAATGGTGAAAATTTTCTTCCCCTTCAGACTAGAATCTTGGGGAAGCAGGGCTGTTGTGATACGTGCTAATAGATAGTTCTGTACCCAGATTCGTTGAAGCTGATGTCGCAACATAACGTTCACCATTCTGCCGTTGTGTCAGCTAACTGCAGTTGGTATTTGTCATAGTGAAGATGAAATATTAAAGTCTGTATCAGTTGTTGCTCCTGTCGGGCAATCAGAGCAGCGCGATATTCACTGAGTCTTCGATTTATGGAGTTCTTGCGATGTAGCAAGATATCTTAGGAGGTGCTGCGCTAGATAGTTCGCAGTTTTTTCTCCAAACAGACCTGACAACGGGCAAGAGAGTAATTATGGAATCGGTACATATCAAGAGTCTGCCGACTTGTTTCATATTGTATGATCTGTCAGAAAGGAGGTAACATAGGTGTTAGCCCGGATTTTTCTGTGGGTCGCAGACAGAAGCGGCTCATATTTATCTTTGCAAAGTACACAGCTTCTGCAAGGATGCCTCATGTCGTCGAGCCACCTGTGAACAACATTTTACCAGGCTTTCCAAAAGCAGTATCATTTGGACATGGTTGAGTCTCAAGTCGCTTGTGGATATCGCCGCTTTGCTGACTTCATTATCTTGTACTGAATAACGAACGCGAACTGGGATATCTATTGCTTGACATCAAATTACCCCAGTTCAGGGTATATTCATATTGGATTTATGTATACCACGAACGTACAGGAAAAGACTATGTAAAGCCCGAGCATGTTGCTATGAACTGGAGCCAAGTGGACAGTCTAAAGCAGAAACTTCGTCAGTTCGGTGCAGGGCTTACCTGAAGAATCCACGAGCTACGGAGACTCGTACAGTTACCCCAGTGTCCACCAAAGACCAGAAACGGCCAAGAGGGAAGAGAGGGCATGTGGAACACATTTTTTTGAGTGTGAATAAAAATTCCCCAAGATCTCCATATAAAATTTTGTAATCTGTAAACCCAATAACTGAAACCGATGTAATATCAAATACGGGACGTGAGGTTCTAGAAGTGTTAGTTGTCATCTGCCGGAGCGAGAGCTTCAAATAAATTTCACATAACACTAGAATCTCCGTTCAACAGTAAAGGGAATGTATATGGCAAAGTTGGGACAGAAACTGTCCTCGTTTTGCGTGCGCAAAATTATTAGGTTAGGTGAAATGCAAATCAAACGTAACTGCTAGTACACACAGATGAAAGTAACTAACGGTGGTCCAGTCAGACTGATAACTGCATGCTTGCACAAGGTGTCAGAATTAGACGCGCCGTTCTTAAAGTCATTCAGCATAGCCTAAATTGAATTACACGGATGCAGCTCAACTATACCTTAGCAGAAAGGGGCTACTTTCATACAGCTAGTACAAACCAGGAAATGTTCACTTACATTATCGACTGTGAGAACAAGCATTCTTGTAAAGTAATTTTAAACCGCTCATCAGATAACTGCTCCGAAAAATTAGTTTCACAACAATCACGTGAGAGATACAGTTTAGCGCTGCTGACAACAAGTAAAGTAGATCATCCTGAGTCCGCCGACAAAGAGACAGTGATTGGCGAACATGGTTAGCGATGTTGGTCGCCAAGAGAAAACATTTATAAAGAAATCAAGGGGATCATTCGCAAATATTGGAACCGATAGACAGTTCTACGTAAAAGACGCAATAGAACACTTACTGCAAATTCCAAAATCATAGACGAGTTGTGGCTGATGTTCAAACTCACTATAGATCTCTACGTAGCTAATAAAAATACGATGCTGCCCTGTTTTGGTTAAATAGTAAGCCTACATTTTGAAATTGCTGCAAATTGAATTTTGTTACACCCTTGCTAAGGAACAAATACAGTATCACTTAATACAGTCTCTGACTTATTGGCTCTCCATGCTCTTGCACTGTTTTGCATGATACAGTCGTAGGTCTTCTCATTCGTTGTCAGTTCCCGTCAAAGTTTACAGTATACTGATCACGTAGACTCTACCGACAAGATGTTTCGGTTTGGAGGGAAATGATCGATTCAGTAATTCAGTTTGCAGTAACTGCACAGCTCACTCTTGTTTTCACATCATGCAGGGGCTCTTGACGTAATTGCTGAAAATTTAACAGAACTCCACGGTCGGTTATTCTTAGAGTTCATGTTTCCAACCTATTAGTCACGTGGAATGTACCGCTGTTAATATTCCAAGTAAGAAATGTTATTTCCAGCGCATGACATACATTGTCCCTCCAAATTTCTCTCCGATAAACTACCGTAGTTAAACTGTAAGGTCATAAAACAAAACATCGGTTCTTTGTAATACAAATATTACATAGCTTAGCAGAGATGTATGACGCGTACTTTTTACGAAGTTCAAGCCCGATTACGGTTTGGAAATTGTAGTATATTCCTAACAGTCCTATAAAATGATCGTCGGCAGCTGAAAATGCATACGAAGAAACAGCGACATCTCACGAAGAAATAAACACCACTATCAGTAGCCAGAGGAGGTGTAACAGTCTTATCGCAGCTTATCACTGCTCCTTGTAATGTTCTTCTTGCAAACTGAAGTCATGGTCCAATCAATGTTAGGTTGTACTGCTCATGTGCAGGATGCTATGACCGTTTCACCTTGAGACCACCTCTTTCCACTATTAAGGTGTTCATATGTAGCATCAGTCTACTTCCCTCCAGAACACACAGTTTCATTGATTTCGGTCTGTGCATGTTTCATGGTATTCATTCGTAATATTTCTAGATTTCGCAATTTTACATATTCCATGTAGGTAAGAAAAAGGGGTCGCTACACTTTCACCTCCGTAATTACAACTACTTTTCAAGATCATCCAACCACCCGCTTCCCCCATCCGAAATACAAACACATGGATCATTGTATATAGGAAATGTCTTAGGATTTTTGGTAGGTTAGCGATTACTAAACGTTTTTGTACTAAATCTGAAGTACCTTTTGCATATACGTTCACACCAAGAAAATAACTCATTCCTTATTTTTTATAGGTGTACTTTTAATAATTCCCAATTTAATTTTTAGCTTATAACATAGACCTGCATCTTCATCATCTATTTCTTTCTCCAGCATGTAACTTGACAAATACAGAGAAATACTTTCTGGAATTCTAATACATACAAAATTTTCTTCCTGTAAAATACTAATTTTGTGGTTTCAACTATTAGCTCAGTTTCTTTCTGCAGTTCCTCTAGGCGAGAAGATTCGAAGATTTTAATTATTCCTCTTATTTTTTCCATTATACTTTTGGTAATGCATACTACATCTTCCAGTGTGTGTGCCGGCATCTCCAACCTTCGTTCTGGAACACATTAACTGATATCAAATTGATATGCAAATTAAGTCGTGACAGTTCACTTATTTATGACATAAGCCTATTGTTCTGCTAGGTGGTTTTTCATGTAATCTCTCCCCCTTCCCCACCCTCTCCCTATTGTTCTGTTAATTGCTTTATGGGGGCTGATTTATGACTCCCTGAGGGTAATTCATCCTTCTGAGAAATCTCTCACACCTCCCCCTCCTCGTCCTCCACCCCTCCAGGAAATCCCCTCAGGATACAAACACTTTCGATATCTAACTAAGGGATTAATAAATTAAACTGAACAATTAATTAACCTCTCCTCCTCTGGGAAAACTACCAGCTGCCTTTCCCTCCCCCAGATCCCTTCGTCTCCCCCATCTGGAATTAGGAGAAATAGACTTAGTTGATTGTCCACTTGACAGGAATCGATTGGGGCGTATCGAATATTTTTAAATAATTCATGGCAGGCAAGGGAGTATGTGTGACATAGTTATTTATTCCTTTAAAGAATCTGTCGGGAAATTTACTGTAGTGTATGTAATACTGGTTCTTTAAACAGTTTCTGGATGACAAGGCAGTATGGAATTTTTAAACATTTATGGCGCTATTTTATTGTGGTCATACATTGAATACTGTCATGAAACACTCATCACACATAGGGGCAGATTGTCCTGAAGATTTATGGCGAAAAAGCTCTCGAACACGTCACTGAATGTGGGACCAATCTCACTGCACAGTGCGTGCCACAAGTCAGGAACCGTCGCAACTGTGAGACCGCACTAATCCTCTGCAAACAAAGGATCAGGCAGTGGCATCCCTTTCAAAATTGATACCAGACTCATTTCTTGCCTCTCTCTCCCTCCTCCCCCCCCCCCCTCTCTCCCACAGCGTTCGTTTCAAGTATTACTTTCTGTTTATGTGAACTAAAATATGCAAGCACACGCAGACCAAGATGTCCTCCCCCGACCCCATCTCATCCATCCCTCGATGGCCCCCACACCTACCTGGCGCTGGTGGTCGCTATATCTACTTGTCCTGACACTTCCATAGCTAGGGAAACCGGTAACAGATGGAACAAAAGCATTTGAGATGGAGTTGTTAGTGTGTGTTGTGTGCCGCACTAATCCCTTCTTTCTCCTGAAAAGACTAGTGGATACCCGGAAAACACCCAGCTGTGGATTTCTTGGAAGTATTCCCTTACTCTACTGGATTGATTTACTAATTACTTAAATCAATACCATTCATGTGCTGCCAGTTTTACCTTGTACCCGATTGGTGGATACTAGGAATGCTACATTTGGTGCGATTCGACCACATAAGTGCCCGGTTTCCAAACTCTCCTGGAGTTTTCTTCCCTTACCTCCTGTTGGTGGATACTGGGACAGTTGGGTCATTTGGTAGGAAATCCACTACTCTGGAGGTAGCTGAAAATTTCAAATTTCTGCTGAATTGCGTGCTACGACCTTAAACAATGTGTGGAGGAATTCAATCGGTATGTATGCGCATAATACCACTATCAGGAACAATAAATTTTTCAGTCGGGAATTTGATAATGTGGTTGGGTTTTTGGTGCACTATATAATCCCTAAGTTGGTTTTCTCAGCCTACAGCGAAATGAAGAAGGAGAAGGAATGGTCTACCATGTGGCAGGACAGTAACAACAACGAATACCATCTTTCCACTGCAGGACAGAGTCCACTGGACGCTACTGAGGAGCAGTATATATATCACATAGTTAAACCGTGTTCCTATCTGCAGTAGCAGTTACCACAGCTAGGGGTCGGAGATCACTGGAACAGTAGCAAATCCGACGCTCTCACGTCGGGAAGTCCACACGCAGCGCCCCAGGCCAGAAACCGCGCAGCACTTGTTGCCGCTGTGTACGTACATCTCAGCTACCGCGCCATGTCAGCAGCCTGACTCGGCCCACCAGACAGGAATGCCCAGCTGTGGAGGCGTCTGGCGAGGATTGGAAAGGCAGTAATTTCGAATTTACCAATACCTCCAGCGCCACTTGTTAGTGATTGATATTGAATCTTCTCAAATATGAACATAAAAATGGGATAATAGAATGAATACGATCATGAAGGCTGCCCAACACATACTGAGTACTAGTTGGTTATCCACCCACCTAGAGGGCGACACGGTTTACCCCAGATGACTGGTTCATGAGGCTTAGCGATGATTTGCACCTGAATCCAGAAATGTCAATTCATTTTGACCACCGGCTACCTCTGCCAAACACCCAGAATTCAGGCAGAGTCGTCCTAAGAGACCAGTCACATATTTATCAGTGTAATTACAATTAAATATTACAATGACATTTGACAATGAACAAAGTATTGGAAATGGCTCCTGTTGTCGGCTTTGGCTCTGGAAATATCAGTGTCTATACAATTCTTATGAGTCGAAATGATTTTCCACATAAAACGTTTCATCCCCTTATGGCAATCAAAGCCTTTAAATTGAAATTTTCCGAATCAGTTCTATACCTCCCTTAAAACCAGACTTAGTTTCTTTCGTTGGACATGTCGGAACACTGACCACAGTAATCTTACACCTAAAACATACACATCTGTGATTGTAGTTTACATGTAGTTTACATGTGTACATGTGTGGTGCGAATGTGGACAGCAGAAAAAATTATTTGATGTACACACTCGCACCAGTCGGCTGTCATTTCGCACTGCAGAGAAGCAAGCGCCCCCCCTTCCCCACCTCTTCTCCCCCTCCCCGTCCCTTCGTCACATCATCGTTATCACATACCTTTTGTGGAATAAAGGGTCTAGTTACAATTAAATAAGTCCTCGTACCTTTTTTATAAAGGGCATTCAAATGAAACCCGGTCACTTGTGTAAAGAAACGGTAACGATTTTATTAACTCAAAAATGTAGTTATACACAGCAAACATACTCAAAAATAGTCGCCAAACTATTGGCACATTTATCCCATTCGATTACATCCTTGAAGAAGCTGTCGGATCCAGGCCTGGACCCAGTCACGTATTTCGTCGTCGGTTGCGAATCGATGTCCGCGAATAGCTTGTTTTAGAGGTCCAGACACATGAAAGCCACACCGTGAAAGGTCGGGACTGTAAGGAGGAGGATCCAGCGTTTCCCACCGAAACTGCTGCAATGTCGTCTTCACCGCATTGGCCGTGTGTGGGCGGGCATTATCATACTGGAGGATAAACGCCATTGGAAAACATGCCTCGGCATTTCGACTAAATGTTTCGTCTAAGGTTCTATAACGTGGCTTGATAATGCTGGGCATTGACGGTGATTCGCTGTTCCAGGAACTCGACAAGCCGTAAGCCCTTGTGGTCACATAAGGACATCATGACCTTACCAGAACTGTTGTTCACGGCCTTTGATTTCCTTGGAGGTGCTTGCTCTGACGCTTTCCGGTTCAAAATGGTGACACCATGTTTCGTCACCTGTGACAATACGCGAAAGAAAGCCGTATTTCGTATATTGATAACGTTACAGATGACTCAAAGACAGCGCCATTCCAGTACTGCGCTGTTCGGCGGTCTCATGGTGGGGAACCCATTGCGCACAGATTTTTGGAAAGTTCAAGTGTTTATGCATTATGCTGTGGGCGGTGCCCACGCTAATACCCAGTGACCGATAGAGCTCGTCCACGGTGATTCTGCAGTTGTCCAAGAACAAAGCATTCACTTCCGTAACCGTTTCCGGTGTGACGACACGGTGAGCCTGTCCAGGACGAGCGTCGTCTTCCAGTGACTCGCGCCACTCAACGAATCGTTTGCGCCGTTCCACGACACTTGAACGACTCATCTTACACAACCTCCATTTGTCGATACATTTCGGTAGTGGACGATAATGTTTGTGACCACCTTCTATTTGGCGAGCACCCACGCTGGCACTATGCAACATCAAACGGTGACCACGCGTCAGTCTCTCTACCAATAGATGGCACCACCATACCCGCAGTTATACGGTGCCACATCACGTGTAAGGGAAAGGTAGACTCACTGACCAGGTTTCATTTGAATAAACCTCATATTTCCTCGTCTTCGCCACTTCCATGAAACCGTTTCGTACTTTTGATACTTGTAAATCAAACCAACACAGTGGCGTGTTATGTATTCGGACCGCCATGCTGAAGTTCGTGTTAGTGCATTTGAACCTTATATCATGTTTAAACGCATAACAATCGTAGACCCAACACCCAGATCACACAAATTTCTCGACTAAGACATCATTGCAAGTGCGTCCAATCGGGGTTAATTTTCAAGGGCCAAGTAAACCGGCAGAAAAATGTTTGCATACAATAATGTTATCGCAAAAGTGTTTGGTATCGGCTCTAAGCAAACTTTCCCTTGCGAAACACTGCACCTGTTTAACACTTTGGAGGAGATACACGCCGAGACAGATCTGATGCAGCTGGCAAAAATTAGTTTGTTATGAAAAAAAAAAGAACCCAGCGCGCAGTATGCTTCGTATAATTTCAATATTGATCGAAGTAATTGTATTCTCGCACATGTAACAAACAAAATCTTTATATGACGCTGTAACAGGTTCTTTTTTTTCCGAAACATAACTTATTGTTGCCTTTGGTGGTCGAGCGGTTCTAGGCGCTTCAGTCCGGATCCGCGCGACTGCTGCGGTCGCAGGTTCGAATCCTGCCTCGGGCATGGATGTGTGTGATGTCCTTAAGTTAGTTAGGTTTAAGTAGTTCTAAATTCTAGGCGACTGATGACCTAAGATTTTAAGTCCCGTAGTTCTCAGAGCCATTTGAACCAAAACTTATTTTTGCCAGCAAAATCAGTTCCGTCTCGAGGTGTTCCGCCTCGAAAGTGTTAAACTGGTGCAGTTTTTTGCAATAGAAAATTAAATATCGAACAGTTTCACGATAACATTATGGTGTGCAAACGTGTCTCTACCCGTTTACTCGGCTCTTGGAAATTAACGCCGAATAGAGGTACTATAGTATATTGGACTCACAATGATGTCTTGGGCAAGAAATTTGTATGATCTGGGTGTTAGGTGTACGATAGTTATGCGTGTAAACATGATATAATGCTGAAATCCGCTAACACAAACTCCAACATGGGGGTCCGAACGTGTAAGACGCCACTGTGATAGCTGGATATACAAGTATAAAAAATACGAAAGGGTTTCGTGGAAGTGGCGAAATCTAGAAAATAAAAAAGTTGGGGAAGCTTTTTAATTGTAATTACATCCTTTATTCCTCGACAAAGATGTGATAATGACAATGTGGCGTGGGATGGGGGGAGGGGAGAGGGAGTCTGCTATTTGGCACAACGACGCCCAACTGGTGCGAGCGTGGACATATAACTTTTTCTGTCGCTATACAACTATAAATGATAGTACTGCTTGAACGTAAAGTTACTGTGGCTTATATTCCAACATGTCACCAGACTTTAGTGGGAAGTGCTCAGACTACTATGCACGTAAGAAAATTACATATGTGCAATTGTAAAGGCATGATAGATTTGACATCGGTAATTGTAATTTCAATTCACGGAAGAGAGTATAGCCGACATAGGGAGGTGATAGACTCAACTCGTAAACAGTTACATAATACAGCAAATGCAGGGGTTCAACTGGCTCTGATATAGTGTACAAACAGGGCGGGCAATATGGCTGCAACAAAATGGATCACAGAACGTCCTCTCATTGGCTCCAATAAGCAGATTCTGGCATGTTCTTTGTGGCACTATCGACAGCGTCGTATATTACAGTACACCAACACATATCGGTGATGACTTTCTAATCATTTCATCACTGGGAGCACTGTTGATCATCACATATTGCCGGAGGCCTGTGTTTTACAACACCTGTTTGAGAGAGTCTTGGAGGGGATGCAGCACTTCCCAGAAACGCTGACTCAAAATACCTACAGTCTATTCCCGAATCTGACTGGCTAGGAGTCTTCAAATCAAATAATTTTTTAGAAATGAGGAGAATCGGGACACCTAGCCTGTGTGTGTGTGGACAAAATGTTTCATTTCACCGATTGCTGTAAGGGACAGGAAAGGTTTTATGAGGAAAATTATGTCCACTCATAACAGTGGTATATTTTGTGGACTGGCAAGACAGCCAATCCACTAGGGAGGCCGAAGGGCACGCGTTTAAACTCACGCAGGCTGGCGTGAGGTCTGAAAAATGATAAGGAATTGAGACTAGCAAAAACGGTACGTAGCTTCTGGAATACTTAACTTTAATCCATAATTGGTGAACATCGGTCTGACGGTACATGCATCACAAGATAAATAGCAATTGATAATGGCGCCTTGCTAGGTCGTAGCAAATGACGTAGCTGAAGGCTATGCTAACTATCGTCTCGGCAAATGAGAGCGTAATTTGTCAGTGAACCATCGCTAGCAAAGTCGGCTGTACAACTGGGGCGAGTGCTAGGAAGTCTCTCTAGACCTGCCGTGTGGCGGCGCTCGGTCTGCAATCACTTATAGTGGCGACACGCGGGTCCGACGTATACTAACGGACCGGGGCCGATTTAAAGGCTACCACCTAGCAAGTGTGGTGTCTGGCGGTGACACCACCGTATAGATATTGAAATTTCCAGAGCCGAAGCCGTCAACAGGAGCCATTCCCAATACTTTGTTCATTGGCAAATATTATCAGACTGGTACGATGATCGTAATATTTAATTGTAATTACACTGTTAAATATGTGGCTGGGACGAGTCTGCTAGCTGTACAGTTGTTTGGCAGAGGTAGCCAGTGACAGGAACTAACTGACATTTCTGGTTTAAGGCACAAGCCGTCGCTAAGCCTCACAAACCAGTCCGGCGAGATAAAATCATGCCGCACTCTAGGAGGGTGAATAGCGAACTAATATTCAGTATGTGCTGGGCAGCCTTAGTGATAATATTTGAGAAAATTCAGTATCAATCAAAGACAAGTGTGGCCACTAGAGACATTGATAAAGTCCAAATTCCTAATATTTCAGTCGTCCCTAGACGCCTCCACACCTGGACATTCCTGTCTGGTATGCCAAGTCTGGCTGCAGACGTGGAGCGATCGCTGAGACGCCCGTGCACGGCGGTAGCCAGTGCTGCGTGAGTCTCTGGCCTGCTGGGGCACTGCGTGTGGACATCCGAACATGAGGCCGCGCCGGCTTAACGCTTGTTTCAGCGATCTCCGACATCTAACCGTGACAACTGCCACTATGAAGTGGAACGTGGTTCAACTATGTGATATATACTGCTCCTCAGTAACGTCCAGTGGTAGACCGTGTCTCCTACTTCTTCCTGCCGGTGTAGCTGAGAGAACCAACTTAGGGATTGGAATGCAGTATTTGGTGTTACGGAGAGTACTCTTTGTCACTGGTCCGTTACCTAGCTTGCATAATCTGTCGCCCAGAGTGAAGTCTCAACTGAGAGGAAAAAAGTGCAGGTGACCCCTGTGTATAAGAAGAGTGAAAGAACGGATCCGTAACGCTATCGAGCGAAATAATAAATCTCCTTTGGACAGAAAAGTTCCTGTCCGCAAATCAGCGCATATGTAGAATGCACCGCTCGTGAAAAATTCAACTTGTCCTTTTCTTGTATGATAACCTGCGAACCATTGATGAAAGGCAACAGGCAAATTCAATTTTTTTATATTTCCAGAATGCATTCCAAACATTGCCACACAGCGCTGTGTTGTGATTTAATGAAGGTCCGACGGTATGGACCAGTACCTAGTACGTTGTTCCAGAGGGCAAATGAGACGAGGTTATTATATGGAGTATGCCAGGGACGAGTGATGGAACCTGTCTTATTCTATATATATGGCTAAACGATGTGATGGATAAGGCAACTGTTTGCTGACTACACTGCATTGTAAGGGACAGTGTTTTCGTAGAGTGTGTTGGAGGCTACAGGATGAGTCGGAGATCATTTCAATTTGGTATGATGAATGACAGCTTCCTACAAATGTCGAAAAGTGTCTGTTAATGCGGATGAGTACGAAAAACACTCCTGTATTGATGGGTACATTAGTAGTGTTGTGCTGAAGGACAAAGACACGGCGATTATCCAGGCTGTAACATCTGTAAGTGCGGACATTCTTATACATGAGACCTTTATGTGTACACACATCAGCGTGCTGGTTGTTGTTTGTCTGCGTGGAACAGTCTTCCTACAAACACATCAGAAACTTTAGGACCTGAGGCTTTCTGCATGATCATACTGCACCACTAGGAGGATTATGCCTGTCAGTATACACTAAGCGTTTTGCGACCACACGTCCGCACTTCGCACCCGACTTACTGCCCAGGAGGAAGACGGTCATTCACTGTTTTCTCTTGCAACATCTACTTAGAGATACTAACCAACTAAAAGATATGACTTGTAATGACTACGACTTTTAGACTGCAGTGACATAAATAAAGATGTAACATTCTTCCGTACGCTGTCCTCAGTCACCACTAGAAATACCTGCACTTACAAAAAGCAAGTCCCTCTAACTAAGGGCTTACGTTCAAAGGACGTCATTTTTCCAAGTAGAGAAGGAATTAGAATATTTCTTCAAAATATAAGAGGTATTAGAGACATAATTAGAGAACTGCTTGTAGATTATTGGTATATCGGAGCACCACTTAAATAATTTAACACTTCAGAGGCTTCATTTACCAGGACACAGATTTGCTGGATGTTTTTCAAGGAGTTCCTTGCGGGGTGGAGGAGTGGCTATGTATGTAAAAAACAGTATTCCATGTGAGTCCATAGACATATCACAGCACTACACTGAACACATATTTGAATGTTGTGCAGGGGCAGTTGAATTTAGTGACACTATACTGCAAATTGTGGTTGTTTTTAGGTCCCCTAACTCTGGCTTCAGATTATTTCTGCTCAAGCTAGACAGGGTTTTTGGTTAACTTTGTAGGAAGTACCAGAAATTAATTACATGTGGTGACTTCAATATAAATTTTGTGTATGATGGTGCAAGAAAAAGGATGTTGACAGTCTCCTAAATTCGTATATTCCGATGCAGGCGGTGTTTTTTTTTTTTTCAACTACGTTGCAGGGGAACAGTAGCACAGCCATAGGCAATATTTTTATTCATTCTTCATAACTAGATGGGCATTCTGTTAGTAAAAGGGTGAATGGCCTTTCAGACGATGATGCACAAATTTTAACACTAAAGGGCTTTTGTACTCAAACAAAAGTCACGTATACTTACAAACAATGTGGGAAAGATAATCCAACAGCAATAGACAGTTTCTTAAACCTCGTTAAGGAACAAGAGAGGCAGGATGTTTATTGTGCCGATAAAATAGATCACAAATGTGATGCTTTCCTTAACAGATTTCTCATGCTCTTTGAGAGCTGTTTTCCATTGGAACGTCCTAAACGTGGTACTAGTAGTAAAAGGCTGCCCGGGTGGCTGACTGGTATGATAAGGATATCATGTAGAACAAAGCGGGATTCGTATCAAAATGCTAGAAGCAGTCACTATCAAGCTGCAGTAGCCCATTACAAACAGTAGTGTAAGGTGGTTAAAAATGTCATTATGAAGGCAAAAACTATGTGGTATGCAAATAGAACAGCTAATTCACAGGATAAAATTAAAACCATATGGTCGGTTATGAAGCAAGTGCCTGGTCAGCAGCACAAGGTCGACGATGTAAAGTCAGTTCGTAGTAAAAATATTTCTGTTACTGATAAATCAGATATATGTACAGCATTTAACAATCATTTTCTGAGAATTGCTGATGAATTAAATAAAAATCATGTAATTTTCTTGACAAATGTCTTTCCGAGATTGGTGTCTGAAACACTCCTCTGTGATATAGACAAGAGGGATATTGAGTTAATAATTAAATCGCTGAAAACTGAGGTCTTTCATGGTTATGATGGAGTGTCTAGCAGAATATTACAGAACCGTGCTGCACATGTTAGCCCTGTATTTAGCCATATTTGTAATTTTTCCTTTAGGAATGGATAGTTTCCTGAGCCACAAAAGCACTGAGTAGTAAAGCCACTTTAGATAAAGGGAGGAAGGGATAATGTAGATAATTTTAGACTTATTTCTATGCCATCAGTGTTTGTAAAAGTTATTGATTTGCTATCAAATGTACAGTTAGGCTTTAGAAGTCGTTTAACAACTGAAAATGCTAATTCTCATTTCTCTGTGACGTACTGGATGGGTTCAACACAAGCTTTCGAACGCTAGGCACATTATTTTATTTAACTAAGGCGTTTGATTGTGTTGATCACAAAATATTGCTGCAGAATTTGGACCATTACGGAATATGGGGAGAAGCTCACACTTGGTTCACCTCTTTCTTTAGCAACAAGCAGGAAAAGGTTATTATTCACAATGTTGAGAATGGCTGTGATGTGGGGTTTGAGCGGGGTACGGTCAGGTGGGGGGTGCCCCACCTATGAGTGTTGGGGCAACTCCTGTTCCTTATTTATATAAATGACATGCCATCTAGTAAAACGGGTAGCTCAAAACATTTCTGTTTGCTGATGACTCTAGTTTAGTAGTAAAGGATGTCGTGTGCAACACTGGAACGGTTTCACATAGTGCAGTTTATGACCCAAGTTCATGGTTTGTAGAAAATAAACTAACGCTAAATCACAGGAAGACCCAGTTTTTAATGTTTCTGACACACAATTCAACAAAACCCGACGTTTTAATTTTACAAAATGGGCATATGATTACTGAAACGGAGCACTTCAAATTGCTAGGTGTTCAGATAGTTAGTAAACTGTGATGGAAACCCCACGTTCAAGATCTTGTTCAGAGACTTAAAGCTGCCATTTTTACTATTCGAACGGTATCTGAAGTGAGTGATCGTTCGACACGAAAATTAGTGTACTTTGCTTATATTCATTCGCTTATGTCGTATGGTATTACATTTTGGTGTAACTCTTCCCATCTTAAAAGGATATTTTTGGCTCTGAAACGAGTGGTTCGGGCAGTAAGTGGTGTAAGTTCACGAACTTCTTGTCGACCCCTGTTCACGAGTCTGGGTATTTTGACATTGGCCTCTCTCTCTCTCTCTCTCTCTCTCTCTCTCTCTCTCTGTTATGTTAATCGAGGACCTAGAAACGACGGAGAGGCTCCGTCCCCACCGCAGCCGCAGTGGTCCACAACCCCACGACGACTACCGCAGTCCACATCACCCCTCCGCCGCCCCACACCGAACCCAGGGTTATTGTGCGGGTCGGACCCTGGTGGACCCCCCAGGGAACGTCTCACACCAGACGAGTGTAGCCCTTACGTTTGCGTGGTAGAGTAACGGTGGTGTACACGTACGTAGAGAACTTGTTTGAGCAGCAGTCGCCGACGGTGTAGCTGAGGCGGAATAAGGGGAACCAGAACGCATTTGCCGAGGCAGATGGAAAACTGCCTAAAAACCATCCACAGACTGGCCGGCTCACCGGACCTCGAGACAAATCCGCTGGGCGGATTCGTGCCGGGGACCGGAGCTCCACCGCGCCTGATTAGCCGAGTGGTCTTAGGCGCTGCAGTCATGGACTGTGCGGCTGGTCCTGGCGGAGGTTCGAGTCCTCCCTCCGGCATGGATGTGTGTGTTTGTCCTAAGGATAATTTAGGTTAAGTAGTGTGTAAGCTTAGGGACTGATGACCTTAGCAGTTATGTCTTATAAGATTTCACACACACACACACACACACACACACACACACCGGCGCTCCTTCCCACCCGGAAAGCCATGCGTTAGACCGCACGGCCAACCGGTCGGGCTTATATATTCCTTACTGTCATTTCTTGTTAACAGTATTAGCTTATTCCAAGGAATAAGCAGCATTCACTCAGTTAATACTCGGCAGAAATCAAACCTGCGTTTGGATCGGACTTCCCTGACTCTTGTGCAGAAAGGTGTGCAGTACACTGCTGCATCCATTTTCAATAAGCTACCACTCGAATTAAAACATCTTAGCAGTAATACACGCGCATTCAAATCGAAACTGAAGAGTTTCCTCATGGGTCACTCCTTCTATTCTGTCGAGGAATTCCTTGAAAAATTAAGGTGATTCTTGTTGTATTGTTGATCGCGTTTACTTAAACTTATGGACCGACTTTTCTGATTCATAAACGTTTGATTTTTGTCTGTTATTACCTTTATGTTGTAATTTCATGTACTGACATATTCCATGACCTTGGACATTAGCTCCTCAGTTTGGTCCTACGGAACTTGATGTGTAAATAAAAATAAAATAAATTACACCCGTTACGCTCTGTAAGTCTACGTGTAACATTGCAAAGCTATATGAAATGAAACGAGCAAGTAGTGTCGGCAGTAGCGAAGGCGATTTATCGATTTAAATTTATTGGAAGAATTCTGATGAAAAGTTTGCTCAGATATGAAGGAGACCGCGAATAGAACAATTGTGCGACCCATTCTTGAGTAGTACTCCAGTACTTTGGATCTCCAGAAGTTCGGATTAAAGGAAGATATCGAAGCAACTCAGAGACGGTCTGTTTGATTTGTTACTATACACTCGAGAAACACTCAAATATAGCAAAGATGCTTCGTGAAAATAAATGGGAATCCGCGGAGGGATGACGCTTTCATTCCCGTAAACACTACTGAGAAAACCTGGACTTACCTTAATATTGCGTTTGGCTTCTATATTCACATCAGTGAAATCCTTCAGTAAAGTCTTATTCTGTTTGCTTGCCGACATTAGATAACGTGTTTTGAATCTCCGTGAACATGACAAGTTCAGACAATAGCGTTTACAGTATTACAGTCCTACAGTCGGAGTCACTTGTTAGCAGCAAGAACTGTTAATACATTTTGCAAAAAACAACGTACCGTTTGTGGAAACGGTGATGAGCACTTGTTCATCAAATAGGTATGAAACCAACATTACTAAGCTCACAAGTAAACCAAGTGAAAATATAGCACTTGTTTCAGGTTTTACTATAACCGTTAGTATTGTCCATAGCAGCACTGGTGATGCACAAGTGGTCGAGGGGTATCGTCTTTGATTCGAACTTGGGACCGAAGACGTTTTCGTTACTAAACATGAAACTGTTTAAATATTGATTAATAACCAGCATTGGCGGCCGAGGACTTCCGGCATAAGAATCACCCTCGTTCTGGCAACGGTATTGTCAAAGAGGGCGGTGCAGCGGACGGAGCTTCAGGGCACTCTCTTGACCTCGGGTTCGGAAACTGCTCCTAAGGGCGAAAGAATCAACAATATCAAATATCCAAGGTCATGGAACGTGCCAGTAGATGAAATTACAACAGAAAAGTAATAACAGATAAAGATCAAATGTTTATGAACCAGAAAAAAGTCAGTCCTTAAGCTTACGTAAACGCAATCAACAATGCAGAAGGCAACGGAAATCACTGCAATAAACACACATAACGTGTATCCACAAGATATATAGCCTGTAACTGAAAAAGATTCATGATGATCTCTCCATTGGAAATAGATTCCGGAATAGTCCACCATTCGGATCTCTGGGAGGGGACGGCCAAAGGGGAGGTGACCATGAGAAGGCGGTTAGATAACCAACGAAAGGATAACGTTCTACGAGTCGGGACATGGGTCTGTCAGGAGCTTGAACGTGGTCGGCGAACTAGAAAATCTAAAAAGATAAATTCTAAGGCGCGTTATAGACATAATAGAGGCCAGTGAAGTGAAATGGATAGAAGAAACGGATGTATTGTCAGATGAGTATAGGGTAATATCGCACGGCATCAAATGGCTTAGCGGGAGTAGGATTCATTACGAATAGAAGGTAGGACGGAGAACGTGTTACTGTGAACAGTTCTCTGACAGGGTTGTTTCTATCCGAATCGGCAGCAAACCAACACCAACGATAGTTCATGTGTAAACGCCGACTTCGCAAACTGAGTATTATGAGATGGAGGAAGTAAATGAGGATATTGAGCGGGTAATACAGTACGAATAGGGAGATAAACATGTAATAGTAATCAGGGACTAGAATACAGTTTTAAGGGAAGGAGAATATGGGCTTGAGAAAAGGAATGAGGGAGGGGACAAACTGATTCAGTTCTGTAACAAATTTAAGCTAGTAATAGTGAATATTCTGTACAAGAATCGCAAGAGGACGAGGTATACTTGCAAAAGTCTTTGTGATAAGGGATTATTTCAGTTAGATAACGTCATACACATACAGAGATTCCGAAATCAGATACTCGATTGTAAGGCGTACCCAGGAGCAGATATAAAGTCAGATGAGAATGTATTAGTGATGAAGAGTAGGCTGAAGTGTAAGATTTTAGTCACGAAGAACCAATACGCAAAGAAGTGGGATACCCAAGTACTAAGGAACGACAAGATACGCTCGAAGTTCTCTAAGGCTATAAATATAGCAATAAGGAATAGCTCAGTAGGCAGTACAGTTGAAGAGGTATGGACATTTCCAAAAAGGGGCATCAGAGAAGTTGGAAAGGAAACATTGGTACAAAGAAAATAGCTCCGAAGAAACCATACTTCTGTTGATCGGTGAAAGAAGGAAGTATAGAAGTGTTCAGGGAAATTCAGGAATACAGAAATACAAGTTGCTGAGGAATGAAATAATAGAAAGTCCAGGGTTCAGGGAAATTCAGGAATACAGAAATACAAGTTGCTGAGGAATGAAATAAATAGGAAGCGCAGGGAAGCTAAGACAAAATGGCCGGATGAAAAATGTGAAGAAATCGAAAAAAAATGAAGGTCGGTAGGACTGACTCAACATATAGGAAAATCGTAACAGCCTACGGTGAAATAAATAGCAAGGGTGGTAACATTAAGAGTGCAACAGGAGTTCCACTGCCAAATGCAGAGGAGAGAGCAGATAGTTGGAAAGAGTACATTGAAGGCCACTATGAAGGGGAAGATGTATCTGTTGTGATAGAAAAAGAAACAGTAGTGGATTTAGAAGAGATAGGAAATCCAGTATTAAAGTCAGAATTCAAGACGCCTTTGGAGGAACGGATAGATAACATTCCAGGAGAATTTCCAAAATCCTTGGCGGAAGTGGGAACAAAACGACTATTCAGGTTGGTGTGTAGGATTTATGAGTAGTCTGGTGATATACCATTTTACTTTCGGAAGAATATAGTCCACATGGTTCCGAAGACTGCAAGAGCTGACAAGCGCTAGAATTATCGCACATTCAGCTTAACAGCTCATGGCTTAAGAAAAGATAAAGTCACCAGAGAGGCACTGCTGACAT